>NC_050181.1:29549923-29822423 GCF_008315115.2 Sander lucioperca
AGTCAGCTGGAATAAGAAAGTCATTTAGGCAGAACCAAGAACCAAGCTCTGCAGCATGGGTGATAGGTCCTTTTCTTCTGCTGCTCCGAGGCTGTGGAACGCCCTCCCTGACCACCTGAAGGCCCCACAGACTACAGATGACGTATCTTTTTAGAAAAGCTTTTTACTAAATGTATTTTACAGGTTTTCCTTTTTAAGTATTTATTGACCTTGATCTTTTTTGATCTATATTATTTGCTCTGCAGCACTTTGAGATTGCTATAAATGTAAAGTGCAATACAAATAAAATGTATTATTATTATTATTATTATTATTATGCAATGATTTGAGCTAGGTCGTTCAGCATGCTAACATGGTCACAGTATCTATATTAAGGGTCATACAATTTCATTGCAATCCATCCAGCAGCTGCTGTGATATTGGGATTCATCCTCTGGGGACTATTATCCCCAACTTTGACCAGGCCTGTGTCACGAATGCCGCCAGTAATCACGGCCATTCAAGACAATGCATGTTATGGTACGTGTCGATTTTTTTTTACAGAAGGTATCTCCCCGCTTTCCAGCACTACATATGCATATTTGCATGAAGTAGCCTGGATTACTATTGTTATGCAAATGAGGAGTGGGCAACTCAATGCTTCAAAGTCACTGCGACTTGTTTAAGGACAACGCCAGAAAAGAGAAGGCATGGACTTTAATTGTAGGAGTGCTTGGAGTGGAAGGTAGATACTAGCTTAATAAACACATGATTGTTACTTCAAGTACTTGAGTACGTGAGTCGGGCAGAAAGAGCCTCCACTTCTGAGACACTCCCAGGGTGGTTTGGTGCGTGGCGGAGGATGGAACAAAACCGTGGCTTAGCCAGAACGCATCACTTCTGAACCAGCTGGAATTTCGGGGTTAGAGTAGCAGTCAATTTAATAGTTGATGGGATCAGGCTGTTCTCATGAACTATTTGTACATATAGCTATGAAAAGTAATGTACTGTACGTTCGTGTCCTTGGAGAAGTTAAGGGGAAAGCACCTTAACCCTAACCCTAAATTTAACTGTAAAGTCTGCTCAACTTCGTGTCACAAAGAAGTTAATGGGAAAACACAAGACTTTCACCCAGGAATTGTGTTTGTGTCCCAGGAGTATTACATTAGGGGCCCTGTGTTTTAACCCAAACCACAATCTTTTTTCGAATCTTAACTAGGCGTTAAGGTGTCTTAACTTAACTGTCGTCACCGTGTGACGCTCACCTTTTGTCGGCTAAACTTGACTGCAACAGCCTTTGAAAGGACCGGCACCTCATGGTGCTCTGTACCTGGCTCACAGTCACCTTTTCTCAGATAAATTTATCTGTAAAAGACAGCTAAACTTAACTTTCATGTGACCGGTCGTCACTGTAATCTCGTAGGATATCATACGAATTGTTGTGCATCGATTTTTATAATGATACCATACACACCCCTTCATGAAAATGCATTGAGATAATTCAGCCTGTAATAAAGTGGTGGGCCAATTGACCGACCAATCACAATCGTTCTATTAAAAACACATCCCCTTGTCAAGTTTCCACATACATTAGTACAAATTGTAACTGAATTTTCTGATAATCTGTTCACATTCCCATCCACTAATGTTAAAGGAACAACACCGACTTATTGGGACTAGCTTATTCACCGTATCCCCCACAAGTCAATACATACCCTTCTCATCTCTGCGCATGTCGTAGCTCTGTTTGACGCACACACCGATAGCCTAGCTTAGCTCAGATCCTGGAGGTAACCAGCTCCACCTAGCCTACTGCTCCCTATAAGTGACAAAATAACGTCAACATTTTCCTATTTACATGGTGTGATTTGTATATTTAAAGTGTGTACAAATAAGCATATAATCAGTTTAACAGGAGAAGGAGAAGTCATCAGTTGATCACTTATCGGCAATGGTAGATCTGGCTCTTTTAGAAGACCTCTAGTCGCCGGTACAACAGTGCACACGTACGCACACGGGCCACAGTGGAGCGCTCCATCAGATTGATTAAGGGTAGATGGCTCCATCTTGCATCAGCGGGGGGGATAAGTCAGCGTGTTCCTTTAATATTAGTGATCGGGGATATATTCATAAATCATTGCAGACTAAAAGACTGCCAATTAAATCCCGACATTTCTAACAAGTGATGTTTAAGTCACATACTTCATGCACGTGATGATTCATTAGCCGAGTTGGTTTCCAGTGGACTGCTCCACGTGACATTTTGTTATTATTGATACACCATCTTTTTCCATTTCAGTCAAGCATAAAAACGTTTTATTTCAACTTTCAACAATTGCTATCATGTTAAGCAACTGAAAGGGCTTCAATGTATGTGGAGAATGGTACAGAAATCTAAGAAAAAGACATGTTGGACACATTTGTGCATCAACAGGAAAACTCCATTTAAACACAAAGATGCAGAGTGAATGAACCCTTTACCAACATTATTATACAGGAGCAGGTCTCTGGTAGAAGATCATAACTTGACTCATGGAAACCTTTAGAATGAACCCAAACACTATCCAGAGAATGTAGCATGCACCAAATGACAAAGACATAACGTGTTATCATAAGAGTCTCCGAGACCCAAATGTTATAAGCCTAAATATGTGCAAAGGCATTGCATTGGCAGTTTGGTGTGAGCGGCAAGATGAAAAGCAAAAGACACCCCGCCTCTCTAAACTCCTTTATAAGAGCTCAGTGGTACAAACTCTCTTTGCAGTGACACGTTTAAACTCAGAATGAGGAACTTCACCTTGATAACAGCTTTACTTCTCTGCAGCCTCAGTAAGTACTGATGCTTGGTTATTGTCAGCACCAAATCATCTAAGAAATAACTTACCAGTATTTCAACTTTCAAATAAGAACTGAATTATTGTTGTTGTTGCCTTAATACAGTAAGTGCTGCATTATACGCTCAGGGATAACTCTCTTTCTGTCTCTGCTGTTTGTTTCAGGCTGGATCTCTGTCTCAGCTTCTGAGTCTCACACTGTGGAGGTCCAGTCTGGTGGAGACGTCACTCTGATGTGCTCCAACATTTCCAGAGTTATAACTACAACAGAATGGTTCAGAGTGATCAACAGAACTAAGCCCAGCTGTGTCTCCTCTATGAATCCATATGATGGCAAACCTTCCTTCTGTGGTGGATTTCAAAATAGATTTGAGATGAGCTCCAACATCTCTACTGTCTTTCTTAAAATCAAGAGAGTGGATTTATCTGATTCTGGACTGTATTTCTGTGGGTTTTACATAGGCAGACATACAGTCTTTGTCAATGCAACATATCTAAAAGTTCAAGGTAAGATTGTAGATCTCCTTTTCTCATCATATTAACACTGTATCTCACGTATTGTCACAGTCGCATAAAAACGATAAAAACAATAAATCAATACATGTCAAATTATTTCCTTTATACTGTATATGTTTTAAAGATAACAGTTGATCTGATGATAAATACTAAAAGAAAGGTTCTCTTTTTTCGCTGTGCAAGTAACCACAGAGCCAGTCATTTCAATCTCAACCATCTCTTTTAAAAACAGACTGTCAGTCTACCATTAACCTAGAGGAGTCTGATGGAATGGCACACCTCATGAGTGTGATCCTGGGTGCTCTGACTGTTTTCCTCACTATAGTCGTCATTGTTCTGGCTGTCAAAATCAGGAAACTTCAGACAGGTACAGTTGATCTATAATTTGATGCACATGATGGATAAATCCAAAGCAACGTATATGGACAGTAATGACAAATTAGTTAAACTTTTGTGTTTTTTCCATTTAGCTGTGAATGAAGAACTGCAGCCAGAAAGAAACAAGGTGAACCCAGCATTAACTTATATAAACTGTGTTATGGTTTTAAAGATGCTAAACCAGAAGATATCTTGTCATGAGAGAGAACATAAAGCCTTCCTGCCAGTTAGAAAATGGTAATTTTAAAACAAAATAGAACCACTGTAGGGTGAGGCCATTT
The DNA here is from genome assembly GCF_008315115.2 of Sander lucioperca. Lineage (NCBI taxonomy): Eukaryota > Metazoa > Chordata > Actinopteri > Perciformes > Percidae > Sander > Sander lucioperca. Next base: position 29,553,912 of record NC_050181.1, read on the forward strand.
TAGTTTGTCATATAATGTGGCCTACAGTATGTCCTAATGTAGTTTGAACAACCTCGGCATATTCATTTAACTGAGTTTTTCTTAGTTTTAATTTAAATGTGCAACACAACTGGGATTCTACTCCTAAGCATGTTTGTTCTTAGCTAAGCTGTGGTTAACACTCATTTTAGTTTAAACGATTCCTTTGTGAAACTACAAAGACATTTTATGGATTTTTGACTAACTCAGCTACAGAGTGTGTGTGATTCAGTGTGTGACTCTGAATACTCTGATTTAAAGGATCTGGGCTCAGATGAACTGAACTACGCAGCTCTAAATTTCCAGGCAAAACCCAAAAGAGGCCGCAGGCCTGCATCAGAGAGAGAGCTGGAGACACATGTTGTGTATGCTGCCACCAGATAGACTCAGGAAACATCTGGAACTGCAGCTCAGACTGGAACTGATGCTTCATTATGTTAAAGGGGTGATAGAATGCAAAATCGATTTTACCTTGTCATAGTTGAATAATGACAGTTTAGTGGGTAACTAGGACAAACATAGAACCTCAAAATCCCATTGACACCTCTTTCCTCTGCAAATCTCACAATTTGAAACTGCCTCTGAAAACGGGCAAATCTCAATGAGCCGCCTAGTTGACGTCAACTAGGCAGCTCCTCCTCATTTGGCTCTAGTCTCTATCTTTGTCACGCCCAAACATTTATATAGGCTACACCACTGATCTGAGATCCGGTAGTCTTCTGAATAGGTCGCGCAGATCTCAGAAATTGTATACATTGTTCATCTGCTATTTTATCACTAAATTCACTTCTGAGACTTTTTTATGAGAGAAATCAACTATGTAGAGGTCAAATATGGACCGTTTTACGAAAATTGATGGCTAATTGCAAATTTTGTCCGACTGTGTGTCGGAGTTCAGCGGCCGGTGCTGCCTGGGTTGCTGCCTCGCTGCCTGGCCTGTCCTCCTTCACAGACCCCGGCCTGCTGTGAGGGAGATGGAGCTCCGTCACGGCTGGCAGCCCACAGCACTCCATACCCGTGCAAAGTCACCATTTTTTGGGTTAATGGACTACCAAACGCTGCTGCCCTGACAGAGCTCCAGGGCCTGCAGCTCCCCTCTTCCTGCTAAATGGCCGGTGTGTGGGAGGAGTCTACTGCCAAAAAATGAATTTAGAATAAGTCTGTATTTGCTGTTTGTTGCTTTCTGTCTCTCTCTTGGTCAAATTGTCCATCTTTCTTATTTTGTCTGAGAGGAAAAAGTGCATGCTTAATGTGTGATGGAGGAAGAGGCAGAAAGGACACTGATGGCTGCCAGACTTATTTACAGGGCGAGTGAAATGGTGTGATGGTGTGTGGAGGGAGGAGGGAGTAATAAACATCACTTGTTTGACAGGAAGAGACAGCACAGTGTGGTCTGAGAACAACTGAGGTAAAGATCATGAGGTGTCTGAAGTCAATGCTCTGTGGAAAGTATAAAAAGAAAGCAGTGAAACTAGTCTACTTGTTTATGAAAAGAATTAAACTAGCTGTACAATTGCTAAAATCACTCATCCCTTTAAATAAACTCCCTTAACTACTTTATGTCATCATTTGCATTCAAAACTGTACAGAGAGGCCTAATACAACGGCTTCATTTTTTATTTTGTAGGCAAGTACAGTGGAATAAGTAAGTAAGTGGAAGTCTTTCCGAGCTAGGTACGTTAGCATGCTAACATGGTCACAGTATCAGTGTTAGTCAATGCATATCTGTACAAGATGTCATGACAATAGTTGTTGAGATATTTCAGTCTAGACCCAAGAGGTGGACTGATTGACCGGCTGACTGGCCTTGCCATCACTCAGGTCATGTCACCAGAGGACTATACTACGAATCAAGATCAACATGTCCTGGATTTCTTTCAGTTACCCAGCTTCACCAAACCTAGCAACCGCGGTCCCGCATAAGCTTTGTCACGATGGTGGTTAACAACTAGTTCAATCAACCCAGGATTTCCCAATGCAGCGGCGCGTGCGTTCACATAAAAGAGGCGGTGTTTGCACAGCACGACCAATCGGAAACATCTACAGAGCCGCATATTTTACATACGAAGAGCAAACTATAATTCTACATAAATATGAAGAACACAGACATGGCTTTACAGGCAAAACGTAATACAGTCGCTGCGTCCTAAAACAGGATGGAAAGCTGGCAAAAAAATAGCTGACGCTGTAAATGCATAAATCACAACGCTTATCAATATCACTTCTCCATCAGTCAGGCACAAGATCTGACCATGATTACACTTGTGCTTTCTATAAACTGTCGTTGCTTTAGCCTATTTTTTCAGTTGCAACCTGGCAGTGGTAAGCAATCGTGAGAGCAAATAAAAAAATATAAAAACATAATTCACACCGATGTGCGCTTTGGCAACACACGGCTCAAGAAGCTGACAAATAGCCTCGTAATTCCCTCCGCTCAAAATCTATATCTTTCATAAAAACACCCCTCAGGGAATGTTAACGGGGTTGTCGATCTCTAAATGTTTTAACTTTTATGAGCGCACCTCTCTCTCTCCGTGCACCAAGCTCCACCTGATCTTCTAAGAACGATGACGCCGTTATCAATCGAGTATTGATTGGTCAGTAAGCGTTAACAACTGATCCACCGTCGTGATACACAAAATCCTGGGTTGAACCTGAAGTTACCTTGTTAACGCCAAATCTGGCTTCATAGTACAGACCTCTGGACAGATTTCAGCATCAACAGGAAAACTCCATAGTGTTGGGTTTTGAATCTTTGAAACAAAGATGCAGAGTGAATAAACCCTTTAAAGGGCCCATATTATGAAAAATAAATCACTTTTTCTGGGATTTGGGGTGTTATTTGTGTCTCTGGTGCTTCCACACACATACAAACTTGAAAAAAAAAAAGTGAGATGCCTCACTCTGTATCTAAAACAGAGAGCTCAACACACAGGGTGAAAAGAGGAGCTGCAGCAATGTGCAGTACAACAAAAATATGGTGTTTTTTGAAAATTAAACCACATAAACCTATTTCAATCAGGAGAGACTTCGTTGCAGATATGCAAATATTTATTGTACGAAAACGTAATATGACATGTACAGTCTTTGGAGATTAGACTCCATCATTAAAAAATGATAATATTTAGGGGGTTAAAAGCCAAAAGCTGATCCCCCCATGGAGTCTAGACACTGATGGCGGTGTGAGGAACCCGAATGTCGAACCGATGAGCCGATGCCGTCTGGTCGGAGGAGGAACCGGGAGCCGTGCGGGATAAAGGCCGGAGGAGCAAGGGGAGGAGAAGGGCTGTTCTTAGCCTGAAATGACAACTGAGCAGCAGAGAGAGACAGGTTTAAAACAGAGGTGGCGTGCTGTGATTGGCTTGAGAATTTCAGGGCCTCTTCTGATTGGTTAGCTAAAGTGGGCGATTCTAACATATGTTCGGTTTAGGAGAGAGTCTTCCTGTCAGAATTTTCGCTGAGCTCCATTTCAATCAGGAGAGACTTCGTTGCAGATAGGCAAATATTTATTGTACGAAAACGTAATATGACATGTACAGTCTTTGGAGATTAGACTCCATCATTAAAAAATGATAATATTTAGGGGGTTAGAGGCCAAATGCTGATCCCCCAAAACGTGACAAGGACTGATGAAAGGAACGTACTTACCTATTTTGGCCGCAATAAAACTGATTGAATCAGCTGAAGTGTAAGTGCTTTGTAGAGAATCAGTGTATAATTTGCTGGGTAAGATGAAGCGCTGCTTTGCAGGAAAAGGCTTTGTGGTACTGAAAAAACACATCCCTCCCATATTTGAGATTTAGATCTCCAATCATAGCTAAATAAGAGTCCAATTCCTGCCTCCTATCCAGGTAAACTGAGCATAAAACGTTGCGGTAGATGCCAAAAGCTACCAAAAACTGCCCAATGGTGAGTGATCTGCTGAGCCTGGGGTCCGATGATTTAAAGAGCGCAGAAAACCCGTCCCCGGAAACGAGGGACTTATCGCACTCGGGAGAAGGCAATATGAGGCTAATCAGATTGATATCTTTGCCCTGCAAAATTTTGGATCGCACCCGGGCCGATATATTAGAAGAAGCAGGAATGTAAGGCCTACCTACAAATGGAGCCGGGGCTGCGCTGGCCAGGGAATGAGCTGCGTCAGCACAAGCAGACGGGGCCGGCCGTGAAACGCCGCCCGGCTGGGACATGAGCGCCATCGCATTGCTGACGGTCGCCGAGGAACCGGTAGCAGAAACGCCTTCAATGGCTTGCAGCCTAGTGTCCAGAGACCTCATCGAGCTAGCCAGGGACTGAAGGGAAGCAAGAATGAGGCCTGAATCCGAAGAAGTGCCCGGAGCTGCAGCGCCGCTCGTACGGCCGAGAGAGCCGCCGCCTCTCTTTCTCAGCTGGGGGGCGGGAGGGGGATCAGTCTTCCTCGACCGCTTCCTCCCGCGGGCAGGCGCAGCGTCTGGGTGTGAAACGGCCGGCGAAGTACCACCTGCCAGGGCAGCCAGTTCGCGGAGCTCTGACGAAGGCAGGTCGGGAGCCGGTACGATGCCGTGAAGCTGAAGCTGCAGAAGGGCCGACTCCGTCTCATCTGGGCGAACATCATGCTGTGATGCCAGGCGAGAGCTACGTCTGAGGGAGACCGAAAACGGCATCGCCGCCGCGAAAGCAGGATCCGGACCCGCCAAACAGGGAGATCCAGAGCCATGTAACTGTACGACGGTGAACAGCGTTTGTTGTTCTTAGCCTGAAATGACAACTGGGCAGCAGAGAGAGACAGGTTTAAAACAGAGGTGGCGAGCTGTGATTGGCTTGAGAATTTCAGGGCCTCTTCTGATTGGTTAGCTAAAGTGGGTGATTCTAACATCTGTTCGGTTTAGGAGAGAGAGAAACATGATTAGTTAGAAGTCTTCTGTCAGAATTTTCGCTGAGCTCCATTCTGGTACAACCTCTAAATACAATTATGAACCTGAAAATGAGCATAATATGGGCACTTTAACAACATTATATGGGAGCCGGTCCTTGGTAGAAGATCTTGTCATATTTCATGTCATACCAGACTGCTGGGGATTAGGTAAGAGTGCTTTAACGTGTATGACATAAGATCCAAGAACCAAACGTTTTGGAGCTTAAATATGTGCAAAAGCATTGAATTGGCCGGTCGCTGTGTGGAAAAAAAAGACACTCCGCCTCTCTACACTCCTTTATAAGAGCTCAGCGGTACAAACTACCTTTGCAGTAAAACGTTGAACACACAATGAGGAGCTTCACCCTGATAACAGCTTTACTTCTCTGCAGCCTCAGTAAGTACTGATACTTGGTTATTCTCAGCACAAAATCATCTAACAAATAACCCACCAGAATTTCAACTTTCAAATAAGAACTGAGTTATTGTTGTCGTTGCATTAATACAGTAAGTGCTGCATTATACACTCAGGGATAACTCTCTTTCTGTCTCTGCTGTTTGTTTCAGGCTGGATCTCTGTCTCAGCTTCTGAGTCTCACACTGTGGAGGTCCAGTCTGGTGGAGACGTCACTCTGATGTGCTCCAACATTTCCACTGTTCCAACTCAGACAGAATGGTTCAGAGTGATCAACAGAACCAAGCCCAGCTGTGTCTTCTCTATGTACGGGTCTGATAGCAAACCTTCCTTCTGTGATGGATTTCAAAATGGATTTGAGATGAGCTCCAACATCTCTACTGTCTTTCTTAAAATCAAGAGAGTGGATTTATCTGACTCTGGACTGTATTTCTGTGGATTTTACATAGAAGGACATACAGTCATCACCAGTGCAACACATTTAAAAGTTCATGGTAAGATTCTAGTTAAGCCTCAGACATTTCTTTCCAACATATTTACAGAATCTCACATTTATTGTCACAGTAGTATGAAAATAGCATGAAGAAAAAACATTAAATCAATATGTGTCACATTTCGTCATTTTGTTTTTTTAAAGCTACCGGTGAATCTGATTTTGGAGTGGATTTAAAGACTGAAAGTAAGGTTCTCCTTTTTCACTTTACAAGTTACCACAGAGCCAGTCATTTCAATCTCAACTATCTCTTTTAAAAACAGATTCTAATTCTGTCTTTTGTCTTGTAGAGGAGTCTGATGGAATGACAAACGTCATGATTGTGATCCTGGGTGTTCTGACTGTTTTCTTCATGATAGCTGTCATTGTTCTGTCTGTTAAAAACAGGAAACTTCAGAAAGGTACAGACGTATCACTTGTTGCACATTCAGTTGTATTACGTTTTAACAGACAAATCCACTGCTAAGTATTTGGTCAGTTAACTAATCAGACGTATGTTTTGTCACATAGCTGCTAAAGAAGAACTGCATCCTGAAAGAAACAAGGTGAAGTATTACAGTAGTTAACAATATATGTTTAACTTTGGTTTAAATTATTAACCCGGGCCAGTACAGATTCTACACTGCCTTCTGAAAAAAGTAGTTCCAGTGTGTGAGATATGTGATACTAAATACTTTATTGATCTACAGAATGTGGACTCTGATGATCTGAACTCTGCAGCTCTGAGGTTCCTTCCAAACACAACAAGGATCAGGAGGTCTGCATCAGAGAGAGAAGTGGAGACTCAGGTTCTTTATAGCGCCAGCAGATAGACACAAGCAGCTATAGGACTACAACTCTCAGTGGAACTGATGCTCTATATTCATCTGCTGCAAGAGTCAATGGCAACAATCTTTTATTAAATAAAGTTCCTATACTCATAGTCAGTTTGCATTTCCTTCCTTGTGTTTCTCTCTGTCTCTCTCTCAGCAAAAAGTCTCTGTCTCTCTCATTGTGTCTGCCTCAGATCTTTATCTGAGAGGAACAAAAACATATCTGATGTTTGATGAGGAGGAGCCACAAAGACACCGATGATGATGAAGTCAAACTTAGTCATATGGAGAGGGGGGAAGGGCATCTCTTCACAGGAAGAGACAGCACAGAGTGGTCTGAGCACAACTGACATCAAAGTGAGAAGGCCAGGCTAGCAAAGTATAAAAAGAAACAAAAATATGTCAGCTTCTGTATTTGTACAGACTGGAAGTATAGTAAATAAATATATAAATATATAACTAGCGATAGAATGAACGAGCGCCCTGCAGTGACAAACATGTTCTGTATGAGTTCCATCACAGGAAGTCTTCAGCCATGACCACAAACACCAAATGTCTCGCTCTTTTCAATAACCAAGAATAATGCTGCTTTAAAAACCTGTCATCACACCCCTGGTGCCTAGTTTCACTGTCTTCGAAACCATTTTATACAGTTTACTGTTAACCTTATTTTAGAGTAACACCTGGATTCTATGCCAACATGTTGTGTATTCTGCATTAGACTTTAGCTTAAAGGATCCTTACTGATCCCTTCTTTGTATTTGTATAAATACCCAGTGTATTAATCATAGGGCATTAAGATCACTTTTTTTAATCTAATTTTGTGGCAAGATATGAAGTATCATTAAGTTAATATTAAAGTAAATATATTATTCTTCCAACTGTTTGGATTCAATTCTCACATACGTCTTTCTCTCAGTCTCTGTCTTTTTTGTGTGTGTGTCCGTGATCATAATCTGAAGATGAAAATAAAACATATAAGGTTTGGTGGAGGAGGAGCCAGTGAAGGAAACTGATCTCTGTCAAATGTCCTTATAGGGAGAGTCTGCAGGGAGGTACACTGTATTGTTTCTTTATCTGGATGTACTGACTTTTGATTTTAAATTCTAAATTATTTTAATTGGCTCTATTGTACAGTATGCTGACATATTGAATGTGTATATGAGAAATACAAAGGGGTAGCTTCCTGACTTGGCTGTGTTTGCATGCACATACAGTATGGGCAACAACAAGTATTGTGCCCCCACCTCGTTATTTTCCACTGTGGTTTTAACACTTTGTGTATCGGCTAAAGTGAAAGCCACAGGAAGACTGGCCTTCAGCTCTCTGCAATAAAACCACAAGCATTAAAAGATGCACTACTTTTCACACAAAAGCTGTCCAATTTCCTCACACTCATTTCACTCTTTTACCTTCATACATCTGCACCTGAAAATATGCCTCGTGCAGCCTCATACTTGCACAGCCAGATGACAGTGTCATTAAACAGAGAGCTAGGAGCAGGGGCGGATTGGCCATCGGGAATACTGGGAACAATCCCGGACGGCCGGTCCATTTCAGGCCGAACCGGCCGGTGGTCAATAAGTTTCTTTATTATTTTTTTTTTTTTTCTTTCATACGCGACCGGCCTGGCCAGCCGTTCAGCTGCAGCGGAGCGCTGTGTGTGTGTGTGTGTGTGTGTGTGTGTGTGTGTGTTTCAGACTGGGCCAAACCAATACTTTCAATCTTGAGGGGGGATACGAGCGGCCCCTCCTAATTTGGACTGATCCTCGTTTTTCCTGACATCCGATTGGCTCAAACTTAAGGCGCCGAAAAAAGAGTTTACTTTCAGTCAGGTTTGGATTTGTATGAATGCAACAGAGACGAACGATAAAAAATGGTGAAAAGAAGGAAAGAGAAAGAAATGGGTGGGGCCGAAAAAATAATAATGAAAAAGAAAAAAAATGTTGGCACAAGAGGCAGCTAAATGCGCCAAATTAACAGACCTTTTCCATAAAAAGGGTGCTGTGGCAGGAGGTAACGTTACAGATGAGGAAGGAGGACCCAGCAGCATGGACAGGACAGGTGCACGATTAGTGATGTGTTTATTATACACTGAAATTATTTATATTTGCATTTAAATATAGGCATATATATTATATAAGGGATAATGTAGAGCGAGGCGGTTTGCTATAAAAACGATTGTATTAGAATTAAAATAACTGCAAAAAATCCTTCTGCTCGTGCACGAAGGGCACTCGCGTAAAAGGCCTCTCCATCTTAAAGTCCCGGGCTGAATTTCAGTCCCAGTACGGCCCTGGCTAGGAGCCTCCCACTGGTATGTGGACAACATACTCATACACACTATATTTGGTGATTCCCAAACAGCTGAGTCATTAAAGAATCAAACTCACTGGATGGTTGGGTGGGTGCTGTGAGCGACAGTGGTTTCTTCCTGGTAGATATGTAAATGAGACCACTGTTTTAATCAGTTATAAATGACTACAGTACAGATTCTGGCCAGCAGTGGCAGCATTGAGCACAGAGCTGCTGAGCAGCACTCCAGCTGGTGAAGGAGGAAGAAATCCACTCCCATCTTGGAGTTTGTGAAGACTTTAATGGCAGAAACCTCTGTCACCAGAGACTTTACAGCCACTTAATTTCATTTCTTTATGCTAGTCCTCAGGGCCACTTCTAATGTCATGTCATGGTGAAACAATGTCTGGAGTGTTACTATCTCCCTTGTCACCAGAACCAATGTGATTTTGTGATAATGTTCCAGTATTTATGTAAAATGTACATCTTTCAGTTAATTATGACTTCCTATTGTTTCTTTATTGTTCCTTTCAAAATCTTCCTGTCACTTTGCCCATTGGACACAGATGACTGTGACAGAGTGGAGCAGTGAGTGAGGTACACATCACTTGTTTGACAGGAAGAGACAGCAGTGGTGTCTGAGGACACTTTTAAAGTTGATAATGTGTCTAAAAATATAAATCAACCACTGGCCTAGATTCTGTCATGTAGAGAAAAAAAGACAATCTGCGGCTAGATGTTTTGGAAAGACGCTAACCAGCAGGCAACGAATAGCAACAGTAAAGTCTCAACCACAGGAAGACTAGTGATCACACATAACCACACACATCAAAAGACTAGCAGTTTTTATAAGATCAAGAATGACGTTGCCTAATGAGTATCCAGTATTTATCAACCCCTTCTGACACTGTTTCAACATCAATATCTGATTTCAGACTAGTGGAAAGCTCCAAACTCACACGTGCACAACCAGATATGAGAGCATTTACTGTGTGCATCTTAAAAGAAGAAAGAAGTCAATGAAGCTGCATTTTGGCAATCTGAGAGCTACACAATGAATGAATCGGGGCCTGCCCACTGAGTCACCTGTGCAAGTCCTAACACACACACACACACACACACACACACACACACACACACACACACAGAGGGTTGTGGGTGGTGGTGACAAACTCAACCAATCACATGTTTAGAGTACAGTCTAGCTCTTATTGGCTCCCCTCTGCTGCTCTTTTACCCACAATAGCTTCCTTCAAGCAGCAATTCTGGGGCTTCTTTTTCCTGTTGCTCCGCCAGCTTGGTCCGTGTCTCTAGGTATCCCAGCATGCTTTGTGCAGCGAAATATTTGCTTCCCATAAACAATGAATGATGGTACGCGTCACAGATTGACCGCTGCAGTTGTATGCTGGTATATACGGTGGCCGACAGGGGCAAACACACTGCAACTTAATGAAACACACGCAAATAGACAAAACACAAGCAAATTAAGAAAACATCTTCATTAATTTGACAACACGTGCAGCATTTAGCAAACACGCTGCAAATACACACAACTAATTACACAAACACGCTGCAAATACAGAAACGATGCAACAAGAAAAGCACACAATCCTTGAAAACAAATGCAACAAAAAAAAACGCTGTATCCAGATTACACAACAGAAGTTCTCCAGACCTCTAGGGGGAACAGCTTGATTTTCAAGCCCTCTATCGTACAATGCTGGGAAGCGAGTCAACCCATTCTGTACAAAACACGCCACAGTGGACACACCATGAGTGTGAATTTGGTCACCAGTCACATCGTGTACAGTGGGCATACAGCCATTAGTGACTTGCTGCTCAGAGTTAACTCAGTCAGCGGTTCCTCTGTCAGCATCACAGCATCTCTCTCTCCCTCTCCTCTGGGGCCAGAGTGTATAAAAAACATCAAAATACAATCAACTCAGTGAGGAGAGTTGTGATATTATGACATACTGATGAAGTCCCAATTTCTTTTCTTTTCTCTAGCTGCCCTTTCCTCAGGGGTTTTATTTCCTTTTAATGCGTTCCCTCTCAGCTCCATCTTTTCCCTCTCTCTCTCGTTCTTCCTTTCACCTGGGCTATTTTGTCTCCACCCTGCTCGGCCACGTGTATCAACACTCTGGTTACTGAAAGCATGCGCTCCATCAGAAAGACCAAAACCTCACGCTACAAAAACCCTCAGCAGTAAGCCTCACCAACAACACTGACACTGCCTATTTTAGGCTTTTTTAGTACTTTCACTTTTAATACTTTAAGTACATTTCCTTGATGATACATACTTTTACTTAGAAACATTTTCAATGTAGGACTTTTACTTGTAACAGAGTATTTTTACAGTGTGGTATTAGTACTTTTGCTTAAGTAAAGGATCTCAATACTTCTTCCACCACTGGCAACAAGAGATGCTGTTCAGAGTCAAACTGATGCTTAATTTATACTAATCTGCAGACGGTGGACAGGAGTGACCATCACTTTGTCAAGAAGACAAAAAAAACTGTGCAACCTTTTTTCATAGTGCTGCGTTTTAATTCTTATCTCTTTTAAAGACATAATCAAAGTATACGTACGACAATTTGATATCATAGCATGTGTATAACAGTGTATTAAATGTTATTTGTAGTTTCAAATTATATACAAATATATCGTCACCTCGCCTCACACAACAAAGGCCTTCATGTTCCCAAAGAGCAAAAGTTGATCATGACTTTTTAAAAAGTGTTAGCTGTGAATAAGTGTTAAGCTTTTCACCACTTCCTCTTCTTTAAACTCACACGCCCTGCTATATCTTCACATAGTTCCTCTGTGTCTATTAACAGGTGTCTGAAGCAGTGTGACAGTTAGACAGTCAGATATAAAAGCTTTACTCTGCCTATTAGTGTTAAATGATCATACATTATTACTGGATGGATCATTCTAATGCATGCATCAAACAGTTTAACAATGTACTACTGAGAAAGGAGTCACTTTAACTTAGCAACAGCCACAAAACACAAAAAATAATAAAGTGGAAGGACGTTTGGTCTAGTCAATTTCTTAATTCAGCTGCCCTGGATACCAACAGCTTGTGCAGAACAAACATGAGCAGCATCTGTGAGGGAAACTACTAAATTCTGCAAATATTATATACTGTAGAAAATAGGAAGTTCCTCACTTACAGAGCATGAGAATGTTAAGTTTAAAATACAGACTGTCTGCTAAAGTCATTTTATGGTCGAGATCAACCAAGGTTATGTGAATCTTATTTTGTATTAGTGGATGTGTTTCGACCGTCTTACATAAAGGCCTCGATGAATCTGATGTAAACTGTTCTTAATTGGTTTGAACATTACTCTGGCAGCTTAATAGGAAATAACCTCAAGAATAACTTGGTCTGGTATCTGTTGAGGTGATCATATGTTGTCAAAGACTCCACCTCTGAAGTAGAGAGCAGCCTTCCTGGAGCTCAGTTAGACATCACAGAGCTGTGATCATACGCACCACGATGAAACAGAGCCTGATAACAGCTCTAATTCTCTGCAGCATCAGTAAGTACTGACAATACTTTTCTCTCAACTTTATTACTTCCAGCATTAAAACTTATTTGCTTTTTATTATATTTATTAAGCGGTACTGTTTACCTTCCTATAACAAGTCTCTGCTGTTTGTTTCAGGCTGGATCTCTGTCTCAAGTTCTGAGTCTCACACTGAGACTGTGGAGGGTCGGCCGGGTGGAGAAGTCACACTCACATGCTCTAACCCGTCCAGCCGAGACGCTGCAACACTCTGGTTGAGAGTGGTCAACAGAACCAAGGCCAGCTTTATCTCTGCGATGTTCAGCTCTACAGTAAAACCTTTTTACAGTGATGGAATTCAAAATGGAAGATTCAACATGAGTACCAACATCTCCACTCTCTTTCTCCAAATCAAACATGTGGATGTATCTGACTCTGGACTGTATTTATGTGGATTTTACATCGGAGGACCTTTTCATTTCAACGCAATACACTTAAATGTTAAAGGTAAGATTATAAAAATCCTGTGTTCTGTATTCTTCTTTTTATATATGCTAATATCATAATTGGCAAAAAAAGAGCACATTCCATAATTTTAAAACAAGAGAGTGATACCATTTTTCAAAGTAAAATCAGACATGAACTTATCTTGATTTTGTTAAAAGGCAGTGATGATTCTCATGATGACGCTGACAGGAAGTCTGAAAGTAAGATTCTCTTTCACATTTCTTTAGTTGTGCAGAGTGACTGCTAGTTCTTTTAAGATAAAAACAATGTGTCTATCCTAACTTTGGTTAATGTTCTCACAGTTCTCAAGCCCGTAAATGAAAAACAGTCATAAACATCTTTCTATATTTGATAATTTATTAAATGCACAAAAAGAACACATGTGACTATTTGACAGGAAGTCTGAAAGTAAGATTCAACATAAAAGATTTAATGTTCTCACAGTTCCTGAGCCAGTAAATGAAAACAGAGTAATTCTATTCTCTTTCTTTCAGCAGAGTCTGATGGAACAGCAAAGCTGATGAGTTTGATCCTGGGAGCTCTGACTGTTCTCCTCTTAATGATCATCATTGGTCTGGTTGTTAAAAACAGGAAACTTCAGAAAGGTACTTCCTGAAAGCTACTCTTTCTATTCTGACTCATATGCATTAGTGTTTTTTTTCCACGTCTCTAAAATTGTGTGAATATTTTGAGAGAATAAAAAATGTCACGTTTGCCAAAACAGAATAAGAGTAAAGTAATGATGAATAATGATTGTCAGTGACCTGATTGGACGTTTTGTCTCTTTCATTCAGCTGCCAATGAAGAACAGAATCCACAACATCCTGAGGTGAATCAACTTTTATCATTTCCTATTATATGTTTTAAAGGTAACAGGGGCATAATTTAGTTTTTCTCACTAACTCAGCTGTTCTGACTCTTTCCAGAATCTGGACTCTGACCTGAAAGATGCAGCTCTGAGTTTGTATGCAGCAACAATAAGGAACAGGAGGCCTGCATCAGAGAGAGAAGTGGAGACTCATGCTGTTTATGCTGTCTGCAGATAGACTCAGAGTGGAACTGATGCTTTATCATATTCATCTCCTGCTGTGTTCTTTTGTGGGGGAATGGGGAGAAGTTAAAGGGTAACTACTGTTTTTTTTCAACCTGGGCCACATTTCCCCATGCATTTATGTCTAATAGACTGATGTGACCAAAAATCTTTGAATTTGGTCCAGTATTGAGCGAGATCTTCATGATGAGCTGGTGCGAAGCGAGCTACAATGTAATCTAATGGGGCGATTGTGGAGCTTTGCTTTTTGTCCAATAAAAGTGATTTTTTTTTTTTTTTTTGCAATTGACAAGCTCAGATTGTTACTTAAAGTGTCTGAGAACATTATCGATCTCAGGACGTGACTTTTTGTCCGAAGACAGCGGTGTGGAGAGTGGAATACGAGACGAGAAAAAGGCGTTCAGGTAGGCTCCTGTTATCTAAAAGATTTTCAATGTAATGGCTCAATATTTAAATGACTTCGACAGTGTGGATGAGGTCGTTATAGTTCGATGACTACATGTAGGCTATTCATTTGAGCCAGAGTAGGCTACAACGTTACGGATGAAGAGAAAGAGAGAGAGAGAGAGAGCGAGAGGCAGCGGCAGAAGAGGGTGAAGCAACGGCTGAAGGGCTGCGAGGCTCGGGATATTGGTAGTGCTCCCGTGGGTGCTGTGCCCCTAGATGCCCAAAGAATACGATGTTAAGAGTAGGACCTGTTGCTGCCAGATATCTGTGATCTGGATGTGTCCAGTGATATACCTCTGCTCTTTATCCGTATACTTCATCCATAGACTATAGCCTACTCTGGCTCAAATGAATACTGACAGTTACTCCAATTATAACGACCTCATCCACACTGTCCAACCCAGTCTCACGGCAGTTTGTGTAAATGTCACGTTATTTGAATCTATTGATTCGTGTTCACGGGGACGTTTTTCTCGTTTTTTACGTGTAATTGTCACATTATTTTCTCGGGGAAAGGACGCCGGGAGACGGCTGGGAAATGAACGAAAATGACTCCCCAAAAGCTGGGAGGTGGCTGCAAGGTGGCCGCAAGGCGCCCGCAGGCGGCCCGCTGGGGACGCACCACAATAAATGCCGGGAGACGGCTGGGATACACCTGAAAATGATACTACACAAGTTGGAAAGCGGCCGCAAGGCGGCCCTCTGGGGACGCGCCACAATAACGGGATGGCGGAGGTTGGGTTTAGGAGAAACCCAACGGGGAAAGGGCGCCTTACGCGCCGGGATACGGCCGCGGGGGACGGGGGACACGCCACAATAACACACGGGACAAAACGCCACGCGATCCCTGGGAAACAAAGCCCCACACGCGGGACAAAAGACGCCATCCCCGGGAAACAAAGTGCCACACGCCGGACGCGATCCCCGCTCGCCCATTTTCGGCTTTTTATATTACTCCCTAACATTTTCGTGCTGTGGACACGAAATATGCTTCCCATTAAAATACATTACTTCACATGTTCGTGCTGGCCACCACGAAAAAAACGAGAAAAACGTCCCCGTGAACACGAATCAATAGATTCAAATAACGTGACATTTACACGAACTGCCGTGAGACCGGGCTGCACTGTCGTAACCATTTAAATATTGAGCCATTACATTGAAAATCTTTTAGATAACAAGAGCCTATAATTTCTGTAGCCTACTCCATAACTACAGACTACCTGAACGCCTTTCTCTCGTCTCGCGTTCCACTCTTCACACCGCTGTCTTCGGACAAAAAGTCACGTCCTGAGATCGATAATGTCTTCAGACACTTTTAGTAACAATCTGAGCCTGTCAGCAGGGGCATCGGACAGGGGGGGGAAAGGGGACTGAGTAACCAGGGCCCTAATGTGAGGAGGGCCCAAAAAGATGCTAGAATGAATAGCTGTGGATGCGGGGAGGGGCCCATTTAAAAAACATTCAGTGATTCAATGAATGTGATGTTTTTTAAAGTGCTTTTACTCCCATCTCCCTCTCTCTTACTATGTCTTGTGAATATTGAGGTTGAGGAAGATATCAACCAATCACGTTGTGTTGTTTACTGATGAGGATCATAATACAACAACACAGAGGCTGCTGTCTGAACCACAGAATGTACAGACAGCAAACTTTATTACCTCTTTTCAACCTAGACAAAGACAGCGTTTGCCAAAGAGACAGCCTTTTCTGTTTTTACCTTTCACAAAAGAAACTAGACACATGCTACACTGTTTTCCAGAGGGAAGTGTTTCGTCAAGGTGTTTGGTGTTTTAAACCCCCAACGTCGCAGCGCTGCCTGGAAGGCCCTAGGATTAGGCAATGGTTAGGGTTAGGGTTAAGGTTAAGGTTAGGGTTAGGTGCCTTGAAGTCAATGGTTGCAGCGCTGCCTGGAAGTCGACGTTGGGGGCTTAATACACCATCGAGCTTTCCTCAAAAGGAAACTATAAATTAATAGCGTACAGTAGCTTAGTGTTAGCTTCTGTTAACTGCTTCAGGGGGGGCGACAGGGCTGGAGTCTCCGAAGCTAATCCCCATCTTTCCACCGACATGGCAGATGAGCTGGCGCTAATATCCAAAACTTTTATTGAAAATTCTCGCAATTTTGCACTGCTGCCAGGATGAACAGTTTGGATGACAAATATTCCCAGGCGATTAGTACACATTTTTCGTTGCTTATTTGTCACGCCCCCAGTGTGTAATGGCCTTTATTTACGGTAGTTTGATTGACCTGTTAGACGAGCAGAGCGGGAACGGAGCTAGCACAATGGCTAACACACCCGGTGCTTCGTTTAGCATCCAGCACCCGGAGCCCTTTGATTTTTCCAAACCACACGAGTGGACAAAGTGGATACGCAGATTTGAGAGATTCCGCCAAGCAAGCAATTTAGCAGCAAGTTCCGAAGATAATCAGGTGAATACTTTGATATATTGTATGGGAGATGAAGCTGACGATGTGTTGAGAGGCTTGAAACTAAGTGATGCAGATCTGCGCTTGTACTCCAAAGTGCGGGATGGCTTTCAGTCGTTCATCGTGGTGAAAAAGAACGTTTATGAACGTGCACAATTTAACATGTGCAAGCAAGAAGCAAATGAGACTGTAGATGCATTCGTTACTGCCCTGTATGCCTTAGCAGAGCATTGCAATTATGGGACGCTGCATGATGAGCTAATCAGAGACAGGATAGTGGTCGGGCTGGTGGATACGCAGCTCTCTGAACATATGCAGATGGAAAAAGACCTTGACCTGGAAAAAGCCATTAACATGGCAAGACAATCCGAGGAGATCAAAAAGCACCAAAACACACTGAGGCGCGAAGTCAGTGGTGTAAAGCAGACGGATGCCAGCTCTGTGGACGGAGTGTTTAAAGGCAGACAGCACAAGGAAAAGGTTAAATTCAAAACCAAAAGCTGTGGAGCAATGCCACACAACGGTCAGAGCAAAACCCCAAAACGCCCTCAGTGCTACAAATGTGGAGGCACTGCCAGGGGCGGTTCTACATTGAATTACACCCAGGGCGAGACCCCCTTTGAGCGCACCCCACCCCTCCCCCCCCCAAAAAAAACACAAAATTGCAGAATTTTGCAAAATTACTATATTATAGTGTATATTTATTTTAAGTTCTGATAACTTATACTGTCATATTTTGTGCAGAATTGTGTTCATTGTCTTTTGAAAATGTTGGAGGTGGAGATTGTGCAACTTAAAAAGTGTGCTTCCTGTTGTAATTGCAATAGTTAAATAACTGGATTCTCTTAAGTGTGTTTTTCAAATGTTCTAATGAAAGATTTGTGAAATTGAGAAATATAATTTTCTCTTTCACTTATGTTGTTATAATATATATATATATATAAACATGTGCCAAAAATACATACAATCAGATATATAAAAATTGTAACAATAGCAGAGAGCAACAATAATATAAAATATTAAGAATAATATACAAATATAGAATAAATAGGTCTATTCTAAATAGCACAAATCTTTCATCACACAAATATGAAAACACACTAAGAGAATCTAACTGTTACACTATTGCACTAAGAACAGAAAACACAAACTAAAACCTGACCTTTCTGGCCTTCCTTGATGCAAAATCATCAATGATGTTATTGTATGAAATCTGCTCCCCTATTGAATCAAAAAATGTTTGCATTTCAGACGGTCGACACGAACACACGCCTATCAACTCGATAATAAAGCCGTAAAGTAGGCAAGGCTCTTTCAACTCAGGATAGGATTGAGATAAAAAGTTTAACTGACACATAATCGCTTCGTGGGTGCTCAGTATTAGCGGAGCACCAATGGTATTGGCGCCTATGCCCAGCAACCCGTTCGACCCAGAGGTGAAATGTCCCCCGGTCCCCCCTCCCCTTTCCCCTTCTCACACAGCTTCTCTGTGCAGTGTGCGCACGGCACCTTCTCAGCAAGCAGGGGCACAAATTTGCCAATTCCCCACACGGTGAAATGATAGATAATACAGTAGAAAACCACTTCGAGGATTTTTATATTTTTTTTAAGTGCTCGTGCCGCCCCTCATGAGTCATAGAAAAATGCACCCTGGGCGGCTGCCCGCTTTGCCCGTGCCAAAAACCGCCACTGGGCACTGCACACCCCAAAGAGTGTCCTGCTAACAATGCTAAGTGCCGTTCCTGTGGGAAAATGGGTCACTACCAGCGTGTGTGCCTTGTAGGTAAAGCTGTGCATAGTATTGAACAGGAAGAAGAGAGAGAAGGCTTCTTTCTCGGTTCTGTGTCATCTGATAATGATCCATGGACGGTTGATATAGGCATAATGAACAAGATTATCACGTTCAAACTTGACTCCGGTGCAGATGTCACTGTTGTTTCACAGACTGATTTTAATGACATTTTTTCTGACGCACAACAGCCTGTTCTCCAGAAAGCAGAGAAACCTCTGTATGGTCCAGGAAGGACGTGTCAGGGTTCGTCAAACTGCAGCTAGCTAAGGAGAGGAGCCAAGCAGACTATGGAGAAAGTCTATGTGGTCAAAAATCTGAGCCCTTGCTCGGGAAGCCAGCCATTGTAGCCCTTGGTTTACTCATCCGTGTGGACAACATAGAGATGGAGACCATAAAGGCATGCTACCCTAAAATTTACAGTGATCTGGGTGTGATACAGCAACCGTATGCCATCAAGCTTAAACCAGGGGCGGTGCAATTTTCTGTGAAAACCCCCAGAAGGATTCCTCTACCATTGGTAGGGAAAGTCAAAGAAGAGCTCCAGTGTATGGAAAGCCTGGGCATTATTAGCCATGTCAAGGAGCTAACTGATTGGTGTGCTGGCATGGTGGTCGTGCCCAAGAAGAACAGGGAGTCTGCACGCTTGTGTGTGGACCTGACTGGCTTGAAGGTCTACGTGTGCCGTGAAAAGTACATTCTGTCGTCGGTAGAACAGAGCCTTGGAATGCTTGCTGGAGTGAAAAAGTTCAGCAAACTGGATGCCAACATGGGGTTCTGGCAGATCCTGCTCACGAAAGAATCAGCCAAGTACACCACATTCATTACACCCTTCGGAAGGTTCCATTTTAACCGCCTTCCTTTCGGTATCGCCTCAGCGCCTGAACACTTCCAGCGCATGATGGCTGAGGTTACTGAGGGGCATGAAGGAGTGGTCTGCCACATCGATGACATACAGTCCTCGCTATGTATGACCCGAACAGAGACACCAAAGTGTCAGCCGATGCATCATCTTATGGGCGTTCTTCTCCAGGAGTGGGAGGAAGAATGGAAGCCTGTAGCCTATGCGTCATGGTCGCTTAATCCAACTGAGCAAAGATATGCACAAGTGGAAAAGGAGGCCCTGGGCCTCACGTGGGCCTGTGAACGGTTCAGGGATTTCCTCACAGGAAAACAGTTTTGCCTGGAAACCGATCACAAACCTCTTCTCAGCCTACTTGGAGCCCTAGCACTGGATCTGCTGCCGCCGAGAATCCAGCGCTTCAGGATGAGGTTGAGGCGTTACTCTTACTCAATGGTCCACATGCCTGCAAAGTCACTTTGGACAGCAGACACATTGTCACTCACCTGTGACATCGCACATGTCTACAGAAAAACAAGGCCTAATGGAAAGCACCAACATCTATATAGATGTCATACAAAGTCTACCTGTAAGTCACACGTACATGGAAAATCTTAAGGAGCAATTAAAGGCTGACAATGTCTGCTCACGTGTCATGACGCTGTGCACGGAAGGATGACCAGCACATGCAAAACAGGAACCTGTGCTAAAAAGCTACTGGCCAGAGCAAGCTACACTTACAGTGAAAGACGGCTTACTGCTGAAAGACACACGGCTCTTTATACCTGCATGAAGGACACCAGGGGGTGGAGAAGTGCAGGAGCTGTGCTCGTCAGTCTTTGTGGTGGCCTGGACTCAGTCAGCAAGTGAATGAAATTGTGCTCAAGAGGGGAGAAATCACAAAGAGCCTCTCATGCCATCAGAATGCCCAGAAAGACCATGATAAAGTTTAGGGGGCAGACCTGTTTCTCCTGGAGAGCAAAACATACCTGCTTGTCGTCGATTATTTCTCCAGGTACATTGAGATCGCACAGTTATCGCACAACAAGTCCACTGATGTTATTGTTCATCTCAAGTCGATTTTTGCCAGGCATGGCATTCCTGAGACTTTGATGTCCGATAACGTGGCACAGTTTTCTGGACAAGCCTTTGTTTTCTTAGCAGCCTCGTATGGATTCAGACATGTCATCAGCAGCCCGAGGTTTCCGCAGAGTAATGGTGAAGCAGAGCGGGCCGCCCAGACTGTTAAAAACCTCCTGAAAAAAGCAGCTGACCCCTATCTGGCTCTACTCGCATACAGAGACACACCCCTGCAGAGTGGATACAGCCCAGCTCAGCTTCTTATGGGCAGACGTCTTCGCACCACGGTGCCGACCCTTCCCTCTCAGCTTGACCCTGTGCTGCCTGACGGCAAAGCTTTCACTTTGGGTGACAGAGAGAAGAGGAGGTCAGATACTGACAACTACAACAGGCGTCATCGTGTCAAAGCTCTCAGTGCCCTGTCGCATGGAGAACGAGTATGGGTAACTGACTCAAAGACACCAGGAACTGTGCTTCAGAAACACTCAACTCCAAGGTCCTACTTAGTGGATCTACCTCAGGGAGTGGTGGGATGCAACCGCCATGATCTGATACCTTTACACACACCTACACGTGACAGAGGTTCTCCAACACAACAAGTGTCAGAGCCAAATCCTGAGCAGGTCCCCTTGACACCTGCTGTGACACCTCAACTTTCACCTGCAGGAACTCCCACATTCAGAACTAGATCTGGTAGAGCCATAGTTCCACCTGGACGACTCAACTTGTGAACTATAAAACAAAACAAACAAAAAGTGGAAAACAAAAGAGTTGAATTATGTTCTTGTTTAGGAGATTCAGTTTTGAGCGCTTAATACAGAGTAATACAGAATTTCACAATATTTGTTGTAAAAATTACTCTAATGTCTAAGTTTTCACTGTTCAAACTCAAAAGATGCAGACAGGGACAGACCTTTCAAAACAGAAGCAGAATAATCCTCTGAGTTCTGGCGAGACAAAGGCAGTCTACCCTTTGTTCTCTAGAAAGGGGAGATGTGATATTATTGAATGTTATATGGGTAGGAATATTTAATGGGAGTTGTATATGGGGGGGGGGCCTTTAGAGAGAGGACACAGGGAGAAACATAAAAACGTGCCGTTGAATGCTGCTACACAATAAAGGTTACGCTAGATAACAGTGAATCACGCTCGTTATTTATCAAATAACACGACGATCATGGCGTTTTAAAAGTGTTAGATGTGAATAGGTGTCAAAGTTTTCCCTCTTCTTTAAACTCACATGCCGTGCTATATCTTCACATAGTGCCTCTGTGTCTATTAACAGTTGGACAGTCAGATATAATAGCTTTACTCTGCCTATTAGTGTTAAATGATCATACATTATTACTGGATGGATCATTCTAATGCATGCATCAAACAGTTTAACAATGTACTACTGAGTCACTTTAACTCAGCAACAGCCACAACACACAAAACATAACAATTAAAGTGGTATTACTTTTGGTCTATATCTCATTTTGGTTGGTGGTGACTGTAACTTTGCAGCTCTTGTAGACACCGTTATAAGATTCAGTAACATTGCGGTTACATTTGTTTCCTGTCCGCTTTAAACTTTGACTCAATAAAATCCATAAAACCACAGAATCTGTTGTCTGTCCTTCATATTTTAATAATGTGTGTAGGCCACAGCCAGACTGGCCACCATCCTTACACTTACAGAGCGTGAAAATGTTCAGTTTAAAATACAGACTGTCTACTAAAGTCATTGTATGGTCGAGATCAACCAAGGTTATGTGAATCTTATTTTGTATTAGTGGATTTGTTTCGACCGTCTTACATAAAGTCCTCGATGTATCTGATGTAAATTGGTTTTAATTGGTTTGAACATTACTCTGGTAACTTAATAGGAAATAACCTCAAGAATAACTTGGTCTGGTATCTGTTGAGGCGATCATATATTGTCAAAGACTCCACCTCTGAAGTTGAGAGCAGCCTTCCTGGAGCTCAGTTAGACATCACAGAGCTGTGATCATACGCACCACCATGAAACAGAGCCTGATAACAGCTCTAATTCTCTGCAGCATCAGTAAGTACTGACAATACTTTTCTCTCAAATTGATAACTTCCAGCATTAAAACTTATTTGCTTTTTATTATATTTATTAAGCGGTACTGTTTACCTTCCTATAACAAGTCTCTGCTGTTTGTTTCAGGCTGGATCTCTGTCTCAGGTTCTGAGTCTCACACTGAGACTGTGGAGGGTCGGCCGGGTGGAGAAGTCACACTCACATGTTCTAACAGGTCCAGCCGAGACACTCCAACACTCTGGTTGAGAGTGTTCAACAGAACCAAGGCCAGCTTTATCTCTGCGATATTCAGCTCTACAGTAAAAACTTTATACAGTGATGGAATTCAAAATGGAAGATTCAACATGAGTACCAACATCTCCACTCTCTTTCTCCAAATCAAACATGTGGATGTATCTGACTCTGGACTGTATTTATGTGGATTTTACATCGGAGGACCTTTTCATTTCAACGCAATATATTTCAATGTTAAAGGTAAGATTATAAAAATCCTGTGTTCTGTATTCTTCTTTTTATATATGCTAATATCATAATTGGCAAAAAAAAGAGCACATTTTATCATTTTAAAACAAGAGAGTGATACCATTTTTCACGGTAAAATCAGA
The DNA here is from genome assembly GCF_008315115.2 of Sander lucioperca. Lineage (NCBI taxonomy): Eukaryota > Metazoa > Chordata > Actinopteri > Perciformes > Percidae > Sander > Sander lucioperca. The sequence continues at coordinate 29,577,149 of NC_050181.1, forward strand.
CATGAACTTATCTTGATTTTGTTAAAAGGCAGTGATGATTCTCATGATGACGCTGACAGGAAGTCTGAAAGTAAGATTCTCTTTCACATTTCTTTAGTTGTGCAGAGTGACTGCTAGTCCTTTTAAGATAAAAACAATGTGTCTATCCTAACTTTGGTTAATGTTCTCACAGTTCTCAAGCCCGTAAATGAAAAACAGTCATAAACATCTTTCTATATTTGCTAATTTATTAATTGCCCAAAAACAACACCTGTGGCTATTTGTAAAGATTCCGAATAAGAGAGTGATACAATATTTCAAAGTATAATCAAAAGTAAATGTATCTTTTATTTTGTTAAAAGGCAGCGATGAATCTCATGACGACGACAGGAAGTCTGAAAGTAAGATTCAACATAAAAGATTGAATGTTCTCACAGTTCCTGAGCCAGTAAATGAAAACAGAGTAATTCTATTCTCTTTCTTTCAGCAGAGTCTGATGGAACAGCAAAGCTGATGAGTTTGATCCTGGGAGCTCTGACTGTTCTCCTCTTAATGATCATCATTGGTCTGGTTGTTAAAAACAGGAAACTTCAGAAAGGTACTTCCTGAAAGCTACTCTTTCTATCTTGTGTTCCATTTTTATTTCCTCACTATATTCTCTAAAATTGTGTAAATATGTTAAAAGAAAAATGTTTGCCGAAAAAGAATAAGAGTAAAGTAATGATGAATAATGATTGTCAGTGACCTGATTGGACGTTTTGTCTCTTTCATTCAGCTGCCAATGAAGAACAGAATCCACAACAGCCTGAGGTGAATCAACTTTTATCATTTACTTTTATTTGTTTTTATCAGTTTAAATTGTGTCAAGTCATTATTTTGGTCAAGATAAGTGAGTGTGAATATTCTCTTTGACAGAACCAGACCTCTGAAGAGCTGAACTACGCAGCTGTGGCTTTCCGTCCAAAAACAAGAAAAACAAGAGAAGTGGAGTCCAATGTTGTGTATGCTTCTACTAGATAGACTCAGGATGAAACCAGAGAAGAGTTCAGAATAAAACTGATGCTTTATCATATTCATCTGCAGATGGTGGACAGGAGGACTGACATCACTTTGTCAAAAGGACAAAAGATGTGCAACCTTCTTCCTAGTTTGAATTGTCATCTCTTTTAAATATGTAATTAGTCCACATCAATACAGAAAGAAGATTTTGTAAATGCTGACTTGACAGCAGTGCGTCTATGCTGGTATGGGAAATACAATTCCAGAGACACAGCAGCAATCCAGTTTTACATTTGACTTAAAAAAAATTAACTACTCGCTTTTCTTTCTATACTTGTCTCTGTTAAACTCTGACACTGTGTTTCATCGGTAGTTCCACTTCCCCTCAGATAATACAAAGCAGCATAAGTCTCAGGGAGGCTGTTTCTGTTAATGTCATGCACCTCATTGGAAAGTACTGCTTGCTGCATTACTTGTAAGAAAGGTGTTATAATATTCCGAGACACGCGGTTAAACTGTTTCTGGACTACCGGAGAGGACCGTCCTCTTACAGGACCCCTTCTCTCGGTAGCAAGATTCATAACTCTTCTAGCACCCACATTAAATTGAACTGGAAAAAGACACAACCTCCCACTTTCACTATGTTGATCAAAGATGTTATGCAGCACCTAAAATTGGAAAGACTCAGATATACATTGCGTGGTTCTGTTGAAACATTGTGTAGGACTTGGCAACCCTTCATTGATATAGTAGAAGCTAGTCAACACATACTGTATCCCCTTGGCTCCTCCCTTAACACTTAGCTCTGATAACTACCTGAGATCTGATGTCAATAAGTATGTGGAGCAGCTTTGTACTTTGATTATTATCTAATCTGATTATCTACAGTACAGGACCTATTGTGTTTGTGTGTGTGTACGTAAATGTTTTTGTAAAAGTATTTCTGTAATATTTTATAGAATTTGTATGCAATATGTTTGCTTTCTAAAATACCAATTAATAAATGTTAAAAAAAGAAAGGTGCAGTACAAATGTTACTTATAGAACGTATTGTTATTATAGTATTACTGCTTCATACAAATCACCATAAATACATCATTTCAGTGAGGTTTGGTAATCGACTGCATGAGATTCTGATTTAAAAAGATGAAAATAGTTTAATTTCTGAGAGCAAACAATTCTCATCTCTAATTCTACCATCAGCTGCATGACAAGATGCAGCAATGCTGATGTTGCTATTAGACACTTTGTTACCTGCAGGCAGTGAATGCTATTTTCTTTCATTATTTTCTTTTTATTGGCAGTCCTCAGTGCTGTCACTGTAAAAAAAAAATCTCATTTTATAATAAAGATTATATTATATTCATGCAAATTGTCCACTTTTTATTGTACTCTCCAGCCAAAGGGCCCTATCTTGCACACAGCGCAATTGACTTTGTACACCGACGCATGTATCATTCCTATTTTGCACCCGACGCACAGCGGACTTTTCCTTCCACAGACTCACGTCAGTAAATTAGGGAATGAACTTGTGGGCGGTTCAGCAAAAAGAGGAGGCGTGTTCCGGCGCAAACGTTCCCTAGTGCTATTTTGTAGTTTCAGAAAACAGTGGCGCGTTATTCAGATGCTATTTTAAGGGCGCATGCTTGGCCGTAATGTAGTGTGCACACCGCGCATACACTTCTCTCATCACACGGACCCAGCAGTTCCCATTTTTGCAAACCATACATAAATACAAGGACAAATATGACCTTGTTTTACACAACATGTATGAATCATGGATATGTTGATGACATAAATGAGGAAATATTAGAGGACTTAAGGAGATGTGATGTTGAACTACATGTGCCGATGCCACTTAACCCAAATGCCCCAGCAGCAGCACGGAGAGGAGAGACAGAAGAGCTGCATCGTCTATAGTGAGGTCATCCTGGTCTAAGGTTAGACTACATTGCAAAAATATCACCATGCATTCATAACCTCGTGATTCAGTGAGAGTGAGCCCAAAACATCGGAAAGTATGTTTTTATGACATTTCTTTATTTACATTTTGTCAAAAAGAAAAATCTATAGCAAACGTCGGTCTCCTTGGCTGTGAACCGCTCCTGGCGTGCGCCCATCGATGTATTAAGAGCGTGCGCCTAGCAAATCTGCCATTATAATAGCAATCCACCATGGAACAAGCACGCCTGCTTTTAAAGGGAATGTAAAGTAACATTCTGGTTTACTGCACGTTACGCTCAAACCACAGCTATGAGTAATGTAGCTATTTCAGACCAACCCATTTTAGATTTGCGTCGGGCGCATGAGTCATTTATTCCGTCGGTATAATAGCAACAGAGATAGGCCCACAAAGCTACTTGTGTTTGGTGTTTGATACTTGCGTTTCAGATCGTTAAAATAGGGCCCAAAGTCTCTTTCTTACACAGTGTGTTTGTGACCTTAATCTGAGAGAAAAGATGATAATTGGTGTTTGATGGAGGAGGAGACTGTGCAGAGTCTCTTATACTGAGAGTTAGATAGACGGAGAGAGGTACCCAGCACTTGTTTGACAGGAAGAGAGGGCACAGTGTGGTGTGAACACGACCGAGGTGAAGATCATGAGGCCTGTTAACTGTGAAAAAACACCTGGGGTTAAGAGCATAAGCAAGATAAGATATAAAGATATATAACGTGACAGAGTGGTTTTCTCACATCCACAGCAACGTGAGTGACCCAACCAGTATGTAGCGATGTGTCAACTGCAGTCTGAGCAGCTGGATAGGCAAAAGAACCATTTTTTATTTAATTCAACAATTGTTTAGTCATTGGCTGAGTTTGTATGTAGCAACAATAAGGAACAGGAGGCCTGCATCAGAGAGAAAAGTGGAGACTCATGTTCTTTATAGCGCCCGCAGATAGACAAAAGAAGCTCATTTAACTGCTGGAGCAGCTATGGTCCAATGGGCTAAGCTAACCTAGGCTCGTAACACAAAGGCACACAGATACTAGAGGCTAACGTAGCTTGCAACATTAATCCCCTGCAGCCAGGCTTAAATAAACTGGGAACACTCAGCTACTTTAGTGTCCGATGTGAAGCAGTAACGGCACAGTGCCATCTAAACTCAGCTGGATTTCTGAGGACTATGGTTAACTGCTCCTCAGATCTCTGCAGGGTAAATCCAGACAGCTAGCTAGACTATCTGTCCAATCTGAGTTACATACAGTTACATACAGCAACAAATATGTGTAAAACATACGAATTACAGTGCTTTACTTTTCATAGCTATGAGCGATTTGTTCATGAGAACAGCCTGGCCACTGTGGTCACAAACAGCGCTGTCTGCATCTGTATCATTGATGAGATCTGAACCAGAGGAAGCACAGCCTTCAGCTGTCTGCATCATAACCACACACAACAGAGACCTCAATGTTCCAAGAGACACGTATCGTCACACTTTATAGACTCAATACTTGCACAAACTCACATCTCTGCTTTATGGTGAAAAGATGCATGCTGCAAGGTGACAGTTGCTCACTTGCCTCATATTATTCTGTCCTAGCAGTTGTGTCCTAACAATGCTTAGGCAGATGAAGAACAAGGCAATGAATGAAGCTGGTTTGACGTCTACTTAAGATGGAGATTTATTGAAGAGTTCACTCCAAGCATTGTTTTCTTTTTGTAAAACTAAGGAATACAAACAAAAATATAATTACTAAATAGCCAAATATTCCTTTCAAATTTTCATACACACACATATTAGCCTGTGCATATACACACGCAGCTAGCGCTAGCATAACTTACACAAGGAAAAAGAATGAGCTACGCTAACATGAAATTACATCTTAATAATTATTATATTATTGCATACATATTCACATAAGTGTTAATTATGATATCTGCGTACAACAACCAAAAGAACACTTACGGATGTATTTCTCCAAGGATCCGACATGTATAGAACAGCCGTACAGCAGTATTTCACCATTTGACATGTGTGGGAACTAAACTCATCCACTAGTTAACAACAATAACGTCACAAAATACACTACCCATTTTCGCCACTAAGCAGCAGCAGCCTAGCAAAGCAGACTCAGAACAATTCAATTCACATTTAGATTTCTCGACCAGAACACATATCAAAGTGTTTACTCTGCTAAAGGCTGCACATGATTCAGATATGACAGGTAGCAGCAAAGCTACAGAAGGTGAAGACCTGCATTTTAAACCTACTAAGCCTTTCATGCACTAACTAATATTGGCCAAGTATGATTTAAACTGCTGTTACTGATGCAATGAGCATTGTATGGTATGATTGAATCAGCTTCTATTGTGTTTAAATTCTATGTGCAGTTTTTTCAGTTACTGTATCAGGTTTGCCACAGTTTATTAATAACATCAGCATCTCTGCTAGGGATGGACTGGGACCAAAAATCGGCCCTGGCATTTTGGCCCAGACCGGCCCACCACATAAGATCACAAATACCACCCGTCCTTGCGCTCCCCTGAATATGTATACCAACTCCTACTCCTTAAAACTACTAACGCTATGTAATGAGTAAGCAAGAAGTTCTCCTGTCACTGTGTGTTTATCTTTCGCGCTGTGCACTGTTACGGACTAGTCCATTTCATTGTGAAAGTAGGGGGTGTTTGTGTAGGGACATTAAACCTCTATGTGATATTTTTTACTTTTGGGCCAGCGTTAGTGTCAATTAAAAAAAAAACAATGGGCTGCCGATCTAGGCCTACCACTTTTATGGGCCGGACAAAAAAAAAGTAAAAAAAAAAAAGTGTCGGCGGTCGGCCCAAAAAGCACATCGGCCCACCGGGGAAGTGCCCGGTATGCCAGATGGCCAGTCCGCCCTTGATCTCTGCACATTTTAATTTTGTAGCCGTTTATTTTTAAAATAAAAATGTAATGGAGAGTCTCTTAAAATTGTAAAGTCGACACAAAATAACGGGCAGAACACAAAAGCAAGGCTCCTTCTGTTTAAGTCTTGACAGAGGAATATAAAACTGTAGCTTATAATAGTCTGTGTTATGCTACATCACCAGTTATGGAACTCACACATGAAACTTGACTAAAAATGGGTTAAATGGAGGGGGAAAAAAAAAAAAAAAAAAAAAAAAATGTAAAACTATAACCACAGCTTCTGGTTTTGCCTGTGTTAACTGGACATGGTATATGAAATATCATAATCAGCAGAGAACTTCAACATTATTATCAACATATCAGGACACTTAGTCAAAATACTTGATTTCAGGGCCTTCCGGTGTGTGATACGATGGAGTAGGTCGCATTGTCCCTCGCTCCCATCCTTTTCAGTTTTAACCTTCCTTGCAGTCCAGCCAAAGCATTGCAACTAGCCATTTATACATAACTATATTCAGCAGCATCTCGCCACGATGAGAAGATGGTCAGCAAATCGAAGAAAGAGGATCAGAAGAAGGTGATTCCCTACTGAGCGCCGTGCTAACTGTACTAACGGCTATGTTAGCCGACCACAAGGCCTCGCTTTTGACGGAGCTCAAGTCTTTCCAAGCCAAATTCAACACGCCATTTTCCAAACTCGAGGCGCGGCTAGATCATTTCCAGACTACTATATTGGATCACCAACAGTGTCTCTCATCACTGGAGACATTCACCACATGTCTCCAGCAACACCACAAGCCAAGACATGAAAACCATGGAGACCGAGCTAGCTGCAGTGACTGAGGTGAACGCTAGGCTACAAGCTAAACTCACCGATCTGGATAACAGATAATAAAAAATAATATAAGGATAGTGGGCCTCCCGGAGAACATTGAAGGTGCTCAGCTGACGGCTTTTTTCTCTCGGCTCCTAGTTGAGGTTCTCTGCAAACAAACACTGGACTCAGCCCCGGAACTGGACCGAGCACACCGCACCCTGGCCCCGGTGGAAAGCCCTGTGCTGTCGTGATGCGATTCCACAGATTTCAGGTCCGGAAGTTGGTCATACGTGAGGCTCATAGGCTTCTGGGCAAGCTGAACTAGAAGGGTTCCCCGATTCACATATTTGAGGACTACTCTCCCGAGGTGGTCGAACAACGCTCCGTATACCGGGATGTGATGAGAGACCTATATAACCTGGGCCTCAGACAAGTTTCGCACAAATGTCTTACCTCTGGTTGAAAAAAGTGAAAACGATTTTGACCGCTGGTGACCTGAGCATGACTATTACGGACAAACAATGGGACCATGCTCTGGCTATGGTCCATTCCTCCTCCATATGTGCTCATTATGGCTTAATCCAATGCAAGGTCATTCATAAAGTTCACTACAAAATTGTCTAAAATATACTCCACTGTCCGAGATGCTTGTAACAGGTGTAACCAGTCCCCTGCCAACCATACTCATATGTTCTGGTCTTGTCCCAAACTAACATCTTTTTGGATGAGCATTTTTGACACCATGAGTAGAGCCTACAGGCACATTATCCCCCCTAACCCTTTATCAGCCATTTTTGGCATTTCCCCTGACGCTGGCCTCCCTGTTGCACTGAGGCGGGCCCTGGCATCTCTGCTAGCTCGGAGACTGATCCTGCTCAACTGCAAGCTTTCCCACCCCCCTACACATGACCGTTGGATTAAAGAGGTGCTCCACAATTTGAAGCTGGAGAAGCTTAGATCTTCTTTGAAAGGCTCTATCTCGACATTCCTATAGACATGGAACCCTTTCCTAGAACTCGCTGATTCCCTCAGCTTATCCCCCAGTTTGGAGAACTGAGCTCCTGCCCCTTTTTTTTTGGTGGTTGTGTGTCCTTATTGGCATATGTTGTTTGTCCCCATTTTGGACCTGTGTTGTTTGTCCCCATTTTGGACCTGTGTTGGGTTGGATGGCGGGTGGGGATTTGAGGGGAAATGTCTTTCCGGTTCCTCTGTGATGTGTTTACCTTGTTTGTTATGTTATGTCACTTCCCAATTGTTAATTGTTAAAATCTAAATAAAAAAAGTTCGAAAAAAAAAATAGAGACTATCTGCTAAAATTTATTTTATGGTCGAGATCAACCAAGGTTATGTGAATCTTATTTTGTATTAGTGGATTTGTTTTGACCGTCTTAAATAAAAGGTCTTGATGTATCTGATGTAAATTGTTTTCAATTGGTTTGAACATTACTCTGGTAACTTAAGAATAACTTGGTCTGGTATCTGTTGAGGCGATCATATGTTGTCAAAGACTCCACCTCTGAAGTAGAGAGCAGCCTTCCTGGAGCTCAGTTAGACATCACAGAGCTGTGATCATACGCACCACGATGAAACAGAGCCTGATAACAGCTCTAATTCTCTGCAGCATCAGTAAGTACTGACAATACTTTTCTCTCAACTTCATTACTTCCAGCATTACAACTTATTTGCTTTTTATTATATTTATTAAGAGGTATTGTTTACCTTCCTATAACAAGTCTCTGCTGTTTGTTTCAGGCTGGATCTCTGTCTCAGGTTCTGAGTCTCACACTGAGACTGTGGAGGGTCGGCCGGGTGGAGAAGTCACACTCACATGTTCTAACCCGTCCAGCCGAGACGCTGCAACACTCTGGTTGAGAGTGTTCAACAGAACCAAGGCCAGCTTTATCTCTGCGATGTTCAGCTCTACAGTAAAACCTTTATACAGTAATGGAAGTCAAAATGGAAGATTCAACATGAGTACCAACATCTCCACTCTCTTTCTCCAAATCAAACATGTGGATGTATCTGACTCTGGACTGTATTTATGTGGATTTTACATCGGAGGACCTTTTCATTTCAGCGCAATACACTTCAATGTTAAAGGTAAGATTATAAAAATCCTGTGTTCTGTATTCTTCTTTTTATATACGCTCATATCATAATTGGCAAAAAAGAGCACATTTCATCATTTTAAAACAATAGAGTGATACTATTTTTCAAGGTAAAAATCAGACATGAACTTATCTTGATTTTGTTAAAAGGCAGTGATGATTCTCATGATGACACTGACAGGAAGTCTGAAAGTAAGATTCTCTGTCACATTTCTTTAGTTGTGCAGAGTGACTGCTAGTCCTTTTAAGATAAAAACAATGTGTCTATCCTAACTTTGGTTAATGTTCTCACAGTTCTCAAGCCCATAAGTCATAAACATCTTTCTATAATTGCTAATTTATTAATTGCACAAAAAGAACACATGTGGCTATTTGAAAAGATTCCAAATAAGAGAGTGATACAATATTTCAAAGTATAATCAAAAGTAAATGTATCTTTTATTTTGTTAAAAGGCAGCGATGAATCTCATGACGACGACAGAAAGTCTGAAAGTAAGATTCAACATAAAAGATTTAATGTTCTCACAGTTCCTGAGCCAGTAAATGAAAACAGAGTAATTCTATTCTCTTTCTTTCAGCAGAGTCTGATGGAACAGCAAAGCTGATGAGTTTGATCCTGGGAGCTCTGACTGTTCTCCTCTTAATGGTCATCATTGGTCTGGTTGTTAAAAACAGGAAACTTCAGAAAGGTACTTCCTGAAAGCTACTCTCTTGTTTTCTATTTTGATTTCTTTACTACTTCTCTAAAATTGTGTGAATATGTTGAAAGAAAAATGTTCAATCAGAATAAGAGTAAAGTAATGATGAATAATGATTGTCAGTGACCTGATTGGACGTTTTGTCTCTTTCATTCAGCTGCCAATGAAGAACAGAATCCACAACAGCCTGAGGTGAATCAACTTTTATCATTTACTTTTATTTGTTTTTATCAGTTTAAATTGTGTCAAGTCATTATCTCTTTCAAGATAAGTGAGTGTGAATATTCTCTTTGACAGAACCAGACCTCTGAAGAGCTGAACTACGCAGCTGTGGCTTTCTGTCCAAAAACAAGAAAAACAAGAGAAGTGGAGCCCAATGTTGTGTATGCTTCTACTAGATAGACTCAGGATGAAAGCAGAGAAGAGTTCAGAATAAAACTGATGCTTTATCATATTCATCTGCAGATGGTGGACAGGAGGACTGACATCACTTTGTCAAAAGAAGGACAAAAGATGTGCAACCTTCTTCCTAGTGCCGAGTTTGAATTTTTATCTCTTTTAAAGATGTAATTAGTGCACATCAATACAGAAAGAAGATTTTGTAAATGCTGACTTGATAGCAGTGCGTCTATTCCCCTCGTTCACTTCCCCTCAGATAATACAAAGCAGCATAAGTCTCAGGGAGGCTGTTTCTGTAAATGTCATGCACCTCATTGGAAAGTACTGCTTGCTGCATTACTTGTCAGAAAGGTGTTATAATATTCTGAGACACGCGGTTAAACCCAACCCAGTGAGAGAACCGTCCTCTTACAGGACCCCTTCTCTCTGTATCAAGATTCATAACTCTTCTAGCACCCACATTCATTCTGGAAACAGGCACCACCTCCCACTTTCACTGTGTTGATCAAAGACGTTATGCAGCACCTAAAACTGGAAAAACTCACATATACATCGCGTGGTTCCGTTGAAACATTTAGTATGACTTGGCAACCCTTCATTGATATAGTAGAAGCTAGGCAATACATATCGCCTTAACTCTCAGCTCTGATAACTACCTGAGGTCTGATGTCAATAAGAATGTGGAGCAGCTTTTTACTTATTATCTAATCTGATTATCCTTATTGTTATCAGCCTGCATTAAAATACAACACGTGCATGTTGCTGTTCATTTAAGTACTGTTATTATTTAAAGTTGTGACCATTATTTTTTAGAATTATTCATGTGACATTGTTACTGTTATATTGCGGTATGAAGACTGCTGTTCATATTGTTGTTAGAAGTTTGATGAATATATTACAGCAGTTGTTGAGATAATTAGAAAAGTCTGATAAAGTTGCCAAATGTGTTTTAAATGAAGTCTGTTACTAAGGGCAACATATAAAGTGCTGTACATGTGTGTTTCTATAGTGGACCAATGCACCTTCAATTATTTTAGATGATTCATTTTTTTTGTATTCTCTAACGACTATATTTTGGGATGATTGTACCCTAATTTTAAAATCAACAAAAATGATAGACTTAGTTCACTGGACCAGTAACTATCTAGTGTTGTAGGCTACTGTACATTCATGTAACTACAGGGAGAGGACACCCCAATGGTTTTTGACCTTATATTTAGCTGGGGGTAAATAACTGATGAATATACTCTGTTACATTCATGTTTACAATGTGCATGAAATTTATCACTTAATTATCTTTATAGTTTCTAGATTTTAGAGTCCAATTTCTTCAGTGTCTTTTTATTCTATGTCCATATATACGAGGGAGCAAAGCATATAATATGTAAAGAAGGAAACTCGTCCTCTATAAAATAAAAAATAAAAACACATGAGAAAAAGCGTGGCAGATAATAGCGGACCAACTGAATGATAGTCTAAAAATATACATTTATGAACTACTGCTCTTAACTGAAACCATTCAATGAGTCACTGTCATTTGCAAAAACGAACAGTTGTACACTTTGCTTTAAAGCGAGCAGTAGAAGTTAATATGACTTAGGTAATTTATATTTTAGCCCATGAGAGAGAGAGGGAGGAACAGAGTGAAAGAGATATTCATGCATCATATTCTAGCGTTGTAGAAAATTGATCTTCATGGTAAATGTCCTGAGTAACATTATCTTCTTCTTACTTTTAAGGCAAAAAGTACAATTGTTAATTTATGCAAATGATTAGTAGCCTAATCCTTCAATGGTATGATTATGACTGTTCCAATTCAGAACAGTGGTCAGTTAATGTATATTTTTTGGCTACATACGCATTCAGTCGGTCTGCCAGGCTTTCTCTCGCTGTTTCATTACAGCGGTCGTGTTTCTTTTTTACAAATAATGTTTTTCACGTCATCATACTTCCATAAGAAGCTGCTGCTCACTCTGTATAAAGTATGAACAATGCGTATTCTCCATTTTAGCATCAGTAAATCTGTTATCCACCGTGCGGTCTGTTAAGGAAAGCCGTGAACGTGCATCTATCCAAATTACTTCAGCCTGGCTCGACCTAGTCGCTCCTCCTCAGCCTGGCTTGGCCTTCGTAAAACGCACCAAGGCTGCACAGATCAAACTAGGTCAAGCCTCGCTGTATCGGTTATCCTGGATTTATAAATTCTGCTTTTGTGAAACAGCCCCTAGGTTGTGTTTGTGTCTGTGTATGTTAATGTTTTTGTAAAACTATTTCTATAATATTTTATAGAATTTGTATGCAATGTTTGCTTTCTAAAATACCAATAGACGTTTAAAAAAAAAAAGAGGCGAAATACAAATGTTACTTATAAAACATACTGTTATTATAGTATTACTGCTTCATACAAAATCACCATAAATACATCATTTCAATGAGGCTTGGTAATCGACTGCATGAGATTCTGATTTAAAAAGATGAGTTTAATTTCTGAGAGCAAACAATTCTCATCTCTAATTCTACCATCAGTTGCATGACAAGATACTTTGCTATTAGACAAGACACTTTGCTACCTGCAGGCAGTGAATGCTATTTTCTTTCATTGTTTTATTTTCATTGGAAGTCCTCAGTACTGTCACTGTAAATAAAATCTCATATTGTAATAAAGATTCTAAACTTATCACAAAAAGTAAGGAAATTTGTGTTTAGTAGATTATTTCTCTGTGGTAACAATGCTTTTTGGCAATAAATCTTATACCGTTGGAAAGCCTGTTTAGCTCCCTTACAAATGGGGCACCAACATGCATTTGTGGGATGAGCAGCAGTGCTGAGTATGTGGGTTGCGCCCATGAAAAAATTGCCAAATCTTCTCTGCCATTGCCCTTCACCGCCAGGCCCGTTTGCTCTGGTGTCGGCAACACGTGTACTGGAACCTGAACATGTGGAGGAACGTTATGTTCAGTGATGAGTCCAGATTCTGCCTACAGCAATTGGATCATAGGGTCAAAGTGTGGAGAAAACGCAGTGGAAGTGGAAGGATGAGAGCATACAGTCAATTTACCAAAAGAAATCCCAATATCGTATATGTCTCCTCTACAACACCGTGGATGACAAGAGATTCTCCTAGGAGATGGAAAAACACATGTTAACGTTATACGACACCACAGATCCTTTTTAAGGACAACGCCAGAAAAGAGAAGGCATGGACTTTAATTGTAGGAGTGCTTGGAGTGGAAGGTAGATACTAGCTTAATAAACGCATGATTGTTCTTTCAAGTACTTGTAGAGAGCCTTTCAATGAGTCGGGCAGCAAGACCCTCCACTTCTGGAGATGCTCCCAAGGTGGTTTGGTGTTTGGCAGGGACGGAACAAAACCGTGGCTTAGCCAGAACGCGTCACTTCTGAACACCCCGCCTCTCTTAACTCCTTTATAAGAGCTCAGCGGTACAAACTATCCTTGCAGTGACACGTTAAACCGCACAATGAGGAGCTTCACCTTTGTAACAGCTTTACTTCTCTGCAGCCTCAGTAAGTACTGACACTCGGTTATTCTCAGCACTGAGATATTGTTGTTGTTGCCAGTAAGTGCTGCATGATAGCTCAGGGATAACTCTCTTTCTGTCTCTGCTGTTTGTTTCAGGCTGGATCTCTGTCTCAGCTTCTGAGTCTCACACTGTGGAGGTCCAGTCTGGTGGAGACGTCACTCTGATGTGCTCCAACATTCCCAGCACTCCAACTCTGACAGAATGGTTCAGACTGATCAACAGAACCAAGCTCAGCTGCATCTCCTCTATGTACCCTGATAAAAACGCTTCATTCTGTGATGGATTTCAAAACGGATTTGAGATGAGCTCCAACATCTCTACTGTCTTTCTTAAAATCAAGAGAGTGGACTCATCTGACTTTGGACTGTATTTCTGTGGAATTTACAGGAATAAACACAGTCATTTTCAATGTAATACATTTAAAAGTTCAAGGTAAGTAAGTTAAGCATTAGAGATCTATTTTTCTCATCATATTCACAGTACATCTCACATTTATTGTCACAGTCATATGAAAACAGCATGAAGACAAACAAGAAACCAATACGTGTCAAATTATTTAATTTATATGTTTTAAAGGTGATGGTGAATCTGATTTTGAAAGAAAGACTGAAAGTAAGGTTTCCACTTTTCCACTGTGCAAGTAACCACAGAGCCAGTAATTTAAATCTTAACTATGTCTTCTAAAAAATTCTGTCCTTTGTCTTGTAGAGGAGTCTGATGGAATGACAAACATCATGAGTTTGATCCTGGGTGCTCTGACTGTTCTGACTGTTTTCCTCACTATAGTCGTCATTGTTCTGGCTGTTAAAATCAGGAGACTCCAGACAGGTACAGTTGATCTATAATTTGATGCACATGATGGATAAAACCAAAGCAAAGTATATGGTCAGTAATATTAAACTAATGAAACTTTTGTCTTTTTTTCCATTGAGCTGTGGATGAAGAACTGCAGCCAGAAAGAAACAAGGTGAACCCAGCATTAACTTATATAAACTGTGTGTTATGGTTTTAAAGATGCTCAACCAGAAGATATCTTGTCATGAGAGAGAACATGTAGCCTTCCTGCTAAAATATAACAACTGTAAGATGCAGCAATTTGTGTTATGTTAATGAGTGTCATATTTGACAATGTGGCCTATGTCTAAATGATGTTTGAGCAACCTCGGTTTCAATAAAAACATTTTTCGTATTTTTAATGTAGTAACACAGCTGGGATTTTATTCAAAATCATGTTCATGTGTAAACTGGGGTTAACAATCATTAATTGTAAACGAATTTTATGGATTTTTGGCTAACTCAGCTACAGAGTGTGTGTGATTCAGTGTGTGACTCTGAATACTCTGATTTACAGGATCTGGGCTCAGATGAACTGAACTACGCAGCTCTAAATTTCCAGGTGAAACCCAAAAGAAGCCGCAGGCCTGCATCAGAGAGAGAGCTGGAGCCACATGTTGTGTATGCTGCCACCAGATAGACTCAGGAAACATCTGGAACTGCAGCTCAGAGTAAAACTGATGCTTCATTATGTTAATCTACTGATGTGTTTTTATGTGTGGGTGGCAGGTGAAAGGATTCATTGGCATAAAATAAATTTGGAATAATGTTTCTGTATTTACTGGCTTATGTGTCTCTCTGTCAGAGTGTTCATCTTTGATATTTTTGTCTGATGACACTGATGGCTGCCAAACTTAGTTATAGGGCGTGTGAAATGGTCTAGAGGGAGGAGTGAGTGATAATCACTTGTCTGACAGGAAGAGACAGCACAGTGTGGTCTGAGAACAACTGAGGTAAAGATCATGAGGTGTCTGAAGTCAACACTCTGAAAAGTATAAAAAGGAAAGAGTGATAGTAGCCTACTTGTTTATGAGAAAATGAAACTGCTATATTTAGACTTTTTAATAGTGAAGTGTTTTCACAGAACACAAACACTGCTCCCTTAAAACATGAATATCAATCTCTGTCGAAACTGTTAAATCCCTCCACTCCTCATCACCTTCCACAAACTCAGGTTAGCTTTCTCAAATTACATCAACATCTGCAAAGAGTATACTGCTCTTCATTTTTAGTCATAATCTCAGGTTACACCCTCAACTATCAGGTTCTTGACATGTGTGCACTGGTTTCAGTGCAGGGTTAGTAAGCTGGAATAAGAAAGTAATTTAGGCAATGCTTTGAGCTAGGTCGTTCAGCACAGCTGCTCCCATTAAAAATGAATGGGAAGCGGGGAAATGTCACTTGACAGTAGACACGTACTATTATTCCACAAACAGCAACGCAGCGCATTGCAGGAGTGAGAAGAGGCTCTCCACTCTGCTAAAAATATGCACCATGTGGGTGCCCGGATGGCGGTACCCGGCAGCCGAAAGTCTGTACTGCCGATCCAATGACATCCCTAGGTCTATCTTTCAAGGCCAACCACGTTGCGACTTTAGAAATTGCATCCCAATCAAATGTCCAGGCCTAGGTTTTGTCATCCAATTACTGTAAAGGGTCATCTTTCTTTCTTTCCAGATCCTCATGCTAACGTACGTCATTTGTTGACAAGGTTTTGACAGCTCAGCAATTAGCGAGCTAGCACAGCAATCCATTCCAAGTAGAACAGGTGCGTTTGAATGTCGCCAATGGTGTGTGTTTTATTACGCAATTATTACGCAATATTAACACAAGTTACCTCTGAGAATTAAAATACGGATTAACTATTTTGTAAAGTGGCGGCAGGCATCTGCGGCTACTTTGTCTATGGCAATTAGCATTAAGGTAAACTAGATTAGTACCTAGAGCTAGGTTTGGGAAACCAGTTGTTTTCAGCTAATAATACATGTCGTTGAGATAAAGATATACCTAATATATATAACTACTGTGACTATATATTGGTAGTATCAACACACATTTGGTTAGCTAAGAGCTAGCACACGAAGGTTAGCTAGCATCGAGCTAGCCATCATTATTTTTCCACAGTATTACTCAGAATCACCAGAACTAGCTTTTTAAGCACATCTGATGCACATTAATACAGTTGTGGAGTAGAAGTATTGTACTTCTGTTAGCAGCAGTGAAGTTAAAGCTACCTGCTTATTACTCTGTAATGCTATGGCCATGATCATTATTGAGGAGCAGAAATACACTGAATCTATATTAAATACATGGAGATCATGTTAAATGCAAGTGTCCAAGTCCTATTAAGGCTTAACATGGACAAAATATCCCTAAACACCCAGAAGTTTCACTGAAACTTTCAAGTCAATAGTGTTATGTCCAGCTTATCTGTGGGCCATTACATCTCTATAATGGCAGTAAGGACTTATGTTTTTTTTTCTTATGTGGTTTGTGTTATGTTGATTATTATATTGACTTTTCACTGTGTGTTCTGTATCATGACAGCATGTCGAAGTCGCACAAAGCGATGGGTGACGGGGAATGGCTGGCACGCCTGCAGAGGTTTGCCAGCTCAGGAGTGTGGCCGTCTGGAGAGGACAACAGACCTGCTCCTCAACAGAGGAGGTGGTATGAACTATACCAGAAGGTAAATGATACAGCTAGCTGATAACATATCTATTAAATTCAATATTGATAGATGATTGATAGTTATATTATAGTTATTATTGAGACGCCATACATAAAATAGTGTCATAATTGTTCTTTATGGTTACAGATAGAGAAGTGCCCGCTTCAGTCCAGGGGGCAGGTCACTCTCTGGGGGAAATCTCACACCTGCTTGTGTGGATTTCACAAGGTGCCTTCGATTATCATACATTTTCACATTGTATAGATTGAATGCAATAGTCTTGCAATAGATGCAATATCAGTGTGCCTGAATAAATTAACATCTGGAAGGTCATATAATATTGTAGTGTTGTATATATATTTATACATATATTACAGGGTCATCCACCAGCAAAAGTGGACGTCACTGCCGACAAAAGCACAACCAACAACCCTAGCACCAGTGCAGTGGACGTCACCCCCAGCACCAGTTCAGTTGACGCCACCCGCAGGACCACTGCAGTGGATCCCATACCCAGCACCAGTGCAGTGGACGTCATCCCCCGCACCAGTTCAGTTGATGCCACCCGCAGGACCATTGCAGTGGACGCCATACCCAGCACCAGTTCAGTTGATGCCACCCCCAGCACCAGTTCAGTGGACACTGTTCTCGCCAGAGGCACACCAGTGTACAGTCCTGACACATGACCCAAAGCGTCACCATCAATGGTCAGCATACTGTACTTTATTATTTCATAATAACATCTTACTTACAAACACCTTGGTTTTACCTTGGTGGTACAGAATTTATATGTTTCACTGACTAATCCATTTTTAACAACCTTATTATAACCAGTTACTATCTTTTTGTTAACAGTTTGAAAAGTCAAGGTTTGGAGGCAAGCATACGGCTGCAGCCAAACCTAATTTGAATGTGCAGCGGAAACCCTCTTAGGTGAAAATAATATCACTTAATGTCATTAAAAGTCAATGACATGTAGGTTGAAAGTTCATAATGACACCTATTTATTGAATCAAAACTTTACACTCAATAGATTCCACAGACCACCAATTCCTGCCACATCACCCTTAAACCCGAAGCCATCTCAGCTCCTCGGCAGCCCATCATCCAACCCTCCTCTTCCTTCTTTCTTCCTCCAGCAACAGAGACCACAGTAAGATACCAATCAAAATATACACGTTTGTATCATACAAAGCTGTGTCATGCTGTGTAAACTTATTGTTTCAACCTAGCCTGCAGTCCCTGTGGATCTGCCATTGCTCTGGCCGCAGACTATGCCGCAGGAGGACCAGAAGTGGGTGGCTGAAGCCCTGTTTCGGGTAAATGGCAAAGGAACGCTAGAGCTGAAGGACCACCTACAGCTGTGGTACAACCCTCCACCTCCAACTGTCTTATACCATCAGGCTCCCACTCTAGACAGGTTCTTCTCCCACCGGCTCCTGGTCTGGATGCCCTACAGGCTGTGGAAGCTACGCCTCCAGTGCACCAACCCTGCATGTGTCAGGCATCAGTTGTGTGGTGGTGGACTGCACAGGAGGGTGCGACAGGTACTGGACATCGACAACTACTACAACATGGTCACAGAGACCCTTATCTGCCCCAAGTGCAGGTCCAGCTACCTGTCCTGGGGACACACCGTGCTGCAGCAGTTAGACCTGGCCCATCGGTCCGAGTTCAGGGTCATCCTCACACGCAAGTAATTATTTTGCGCTGATATTAACTTATGTATGAACCTTTTAAGACCTTTGACAGTATTTCCTACAAAAAGTTGACCTGAAAATGATACTTGAATTTATCTTTTTTCCCTCTTCAAACATGCCTGTGGAATACATTTCACATTGTTTGTTGCGTGAGAGGATTCTGGGGAATGGACCGGTACAGCTCATAGGTCAATTGAAGGAGAACCACAGCAAGGAGTGGTTACAGCGGGTGGGTCGGTACACCTCAGAGTGTATGGGGTTTCTTAACAAGCCCGGCCTCCAACAGCTGACGTTTCAGGAACCTCCAGCACCTGTGGAAGTGCCGAGCTACAAGTGGCTCCTCACTCTGTACAGCAAGGACATCCTCAGCAGGCTGGACGACATCAAGGCAGCCATCACCTCCACTTTTGGGTTCTTTTTAAAAATTGACTCCACCAAGAAGGTCAGAGCTGTTTTAATAATTCCACCCTAATTTAAAATTATAATTGAAATAATTGAAATCATTTTTTTATTCTTTTCATTACTATGCTTCAGGCATTATTTTGATAATTATAATGATGATTACTTGTAAGTTTTCTATGTTTATGATTTGTTTCTTTCAGATCACAAAGAAATTGAGTGGGCCTGCAAAGGGGACGGCACAATGGATGACGTCTGTGGGCAATGAAATTGGTCAGGTGCTGATTAGTGTCCTGACTGCAGACGAAGGTGGTGGAATCGATGCAATGGCAGCGGGGTTGGTGGAGCGACAGGAGGGCAGATGTTGCCCCTCCGACTCTGCTCTATGTGGACTCCCACTGCTGCAAGGAGGCAGGAGACACAAAGCTGCAGCAGCGGTTTAGTGGCTGGCCAGATGTTATTATCCGCCTTGACATCTGGCATTTCACGCGCCGTCTGGCTGGAGGGGTCACAACAGATGCCTATCAGCTGTATCCTATCTTCATGGCGAGGCTGTCGGCATGCATTTTTGAATGGGATGCTGGGGACCTTGCCGAACTGCGAAGGACCAAAATGGAGGAGTTGACCAAAGAAGGCTGGCCCACTCTGACGGATGCAGAGGTGGACAAGCGCATCTCCAAGGCAGAGCTGGCACTCCACTGTAGGAGAAGGACACGCGGGACGGACAACACCATCAGCCTCCTGGACATGTTCATAGGAGAGCTTAGCGGGCCCAAAAGCAAAGACACCATGGGTGTTCCGCTCTTTGACACTGTGCGGCTACAGCACTTGTGGCGAATTCAGAAGCGCCATTTTGGCTGCATTCAGGACCCCCCCACATGTGCAGCTTTACACGGAAACAGGGACGGTTACCAAGGGTGGAATGGCCTTGAAGACCTATAGGTGCGCCAGAGGTTCAACGTCGCTGGAGTCCTTTCACTGCCACCTGGCCAGATGTATTCCAGGTTCGCCATCTCAGAATATACCACACCTTGTCATTACTGTTTATTTCATTGCAATTAACATTTTCCACTGTTTATGTTTCTCTATGCAATGTATTGTGTTCCACTGTTGTGTTTCTTTATGTCATAGATATAATGTATTGGCCTCTTTTCGTTTTCACAGGGAACAGCGCCATAATTTCCCTTTATTTTTTTTCCTATTACAATGTTTGCTTAGGGGAGCTCATTGGAGTCCAGTACCTGTTGAGGCAGAGTCAACAGCCCCTGGTGGACATGACCCCTGGCTCAGACAGGACCTCAGAGTTGCTGGAGGACATCACCATCGAGGAACAAGGGGAAGAGGACGAAGGCTTTATTGAAACCTTGGGAGAGGAGGCCATTGTCGAGAATCTAGTGGCACCAGATGCTGTGCTGCCTCCTGCCCAGCTGACCTCTTCTCCACCTCTAGTTGGTTCCCACCCACCCACTGCCCAGGGTCCACCTACTCCTTTGCTGCCTGTCGCCCAGCCTTTGGACCTCTGCTTGGTGCCCAGGGTCCATCCGGCTGGGTGCCCCCAGCAATGGTAAGGTTTCCTATGGTAGTCAAGTTGACAATTAGTTCTAAAAAGCAGTTGTATGTTTCCAGCCGCCCCCTGCCACACAGCTGCCTGCTACCCAGCCACCCTCTACCCAGGGTCCACCTGTTCCAGTGCTGCCTGCTGCCCAACCGCCCTCTGCCCTGCCTGCTCCAACCGGTCCTGTGCCCTCAGCAACGGTAAGGTTTACTATGGTAGTCAAATGACAAACTCTTCCCAATCATTTAGTCATTTTCCAATGCCCAATTAAATGAAAACAAAAATGCATATGTACACCCACCTAACCACCAGTTATATATTTCCAAGCTGTTGGTGGACATGGCATTCCAGGATTGGAAAGAGTGGATGAGTTGGCGGAGTATCTTGTCGAACTGAGGACCCAAAGCAGCCTTGTACTGAGTCCCCAACAAGTGGCAACAATTAGCAGCTTGTGGTAGAACCTGGAGCAGTTCGATAAAGAGAGGGTGAACTATGCTGCTCGACATCAGGACAGGCTCGTTACGGGGAAATTTAGGTCGCCAAAAAAGCTTGCTACCTTCACTCCTGGTGTCGACAGCACGAAGAGGTGCGTCCTGGGATCCAGTGGCTCTCCTGCTCAGTGGCCCAACTGCTGTCGCCTTGTAGAGATGACCTTTGTGAGGCTGTGTAACATCCACCGCAGCCCCAAAAATAAATTCACAAATAAAGGCACAGTATCCCTATGCAAGTGGGATCTCATTCTCAGGGATTATAGAAAAATTAGGCAGCTAATCCTGAGTAACTCAGAGGTAATGCAGCACACCACACTCCAGCTGGTGGAGGTCAACCAGAGGACGCTCATCACGTGGCACAATGAGCGTCTAAAGGCTCAGGAGGTGTCGGTGCTTTTGCAAGGTCTGCAACTACCTGTGGCTCGGCCAGTCACTTTTGACACGCTGCCTCCAGCACGAGTGCTGTCTGTCACACCTCCACAGTACAGCCACCAAATGCACATATACAAATTGCCGCCAAACACAGCTGGGCAGGTGAAGACCAAGCTCAAAAACATTCAGCCCTCTGCCTCAGCTACCTCAGCACCTATGGCAACAGAACCTCAGTTGCCCAGATTGCTTCTGCCCAAGCCAGCACCAGGGTCTCAGTTTGTGTTGCCACATGCCACAGTGCCCATCACTAACCCTGTAGCAAGCGCTACCATTTCTCCCATACTCCCTCCACCTGCAGAGACACCCGCACTGTGACTACCAATTTGTGTCAAAAATGTGGCCAGTTTCGTACAGGGGAAACTGGCCACAGCCAATTTAAAAGGGAAAATTTACTGCCCAAACACCGAGAGCAAAACCAAAGAGGAGTGGCTTCAAAGAATGACGCAGTTATAGTGCATTTACTTTGCTAGAGCTACTCTCCATAAATGTAAATATGTTTGTTTTAATAAATACACTTTTTTGTGAAATTAAAATATGTTTAAATATGTTTGTTTTAATAAATACACTTTTTTTGTGAAATTAAAATCTGGTGTGTTGTATTCATTCACAATCAGGTGTAATTAGGTCAAATTTAATTGCTTTTTTTTAATGGAGTTGTATTTGAATCCAGTAAGCATAGTTTATTGCAGGCTGAATGAAATATAGGCCTATAACAGTGTAGTGTGAATGATGTAACTACTTTAAAAAGCAATAAGAAACAATGACATAGCATAGTCAATTGCATTAAAATGCAAATAAAAGTATTTTGGATTGAAGTTTAAATTGTTATACTCATACAAGAAACAAAACATTTATAGGTCAATTTATTTATTGCAAACCAGAAAAAAGAACCAAAATATCTGTTCTCTGTATTTGTTCCGGCATGGATTCGAACTGGCAATTTCATGGAATTTCTGTTCCGGCGGGGATTCGAACAGGCGATTTCATGGAATTTCTTATCATTTTCTCCCCCCTTCTCCCCCTTCTTATACAGACAAATGTTCCCCAGCTTAACGACAGTTTGGTGGGTAAATAGGACATACATAGAACTTCAAAATCCCATTGACATCCCTTTCCTCTGCAAATCTCACAATTTGAAACTGCCTCTGAAAACGGGCAAATCTCAACGCTCCTCCTTATTTGGCTCTAGTCTCTACCTTTGTCACGCCCCAACATTTATATAGGCTACACCACAAATCTGAGGTCTTCTGAATAGGTTGCGTAGATCTCAGAAATTGTATACATTGTTCGTCTGCTATTTCATCACAAAATTCACTTCTGAGACTTTTTTATGCAAAAAATCAACTATGTAGAGGTAGAGTAGGTCAAATATGGGCCGTTTTACGAAAATTGATAGCTAATTGCAAATTTTGTCCGACTCTGTGTCGGAGTTCAGCGGCCGGTGCTGCCTGGGTTGCTGCCTCGCTGTCCGGCGTGTCCTCCTTCACAGACCCCGGCCCGCTGTGAGGTAGATGGAGCTCAGTCACGGCCGGCAGCCCGCGGTGCTCCATACCAACGCAAAGTCACTGTTTCTGGGTTACTGGACTACCAAACGCCGCTGCCCTGACAGAGCTCCAGGGCCTGCAGCTCGCTGTTCTCCCTCCCCTCTTCCTGCTAAATGGCCGGTGTGTGTGAGTGAGAGCGCGGCCAGAGAGCTTGTTACGCCCACAATCTCTTACCACAGGTTCCAGTTAATCTTATAATGGATATGCGTGTTGAGTTATTTAAATAAACACCTCTTGTCCACGAGTCTCATTGATAGAGCCTGTGGTGAGCTGGATGGATCGATGAGAGCTAGCTAGTCTCCTATTAGACCTCTGAAATTCACAAAAATGCATTAAATTGAAATCGGACAAAAGTGTTAGCTAAGCTTTGTAAGACCTTAGGGTAGCTGTGATATACATGCCGTGATGAAATTCAAAGTGTAAATATACTATAGTTATGCCGAAAGCGTAGCTAGCTAGTCGCGATCTTTATCCTTAGGATTGAAGGGACACTAGCAGCTAACGAGACCCCTCAAATTCACAAAAATACATTAAATTGAAATCGGACACAAGTGTTAGCTTTGTAAGACCTTGGGGTAGCTGTAATATAAGTGGCGTGACGAAATTCAACCCGAGCCCCGGTACTCTAGTAACCCAGAGACGGTGACTTTACCCTGGGCATGGAACCCAGCAAGCTACCGCTTTCTTGTCAGACTGTGTGGAGCTCCCGAAGTCTGACACGTCTTACCAAATTTGCAATTAGCCATCAATTTTCATAAAACTGCCCATATTTGAGCTTTATATAGTTGATTTCTCATATAAAAAGTCTCAGAAGTGAATTTAATAATGAAATAGCAGACAAACAATGTGTAACATTGCAGTGTCTGAAATATGAGACCTGCTGTTTCGTCTCCAATGTATGTGTATGTGGTTCGCTCAACCAATCAGCACGCAGCTCATCTAAATATTCATGAGCATACCATATTTGGAAGAAAAGCTCTTGTTACAAATAGGGCCATATTCACAGGGTAGTTAAGGGCCCATAGAATAGCACTTGGGCAATTTTCAGCCCAACCAATGTTACATACCCTATGAGGAGACCTTAAGGAACAGTGTGAAATACCCTATATAAATCATTCTATCACCCCTTTAAAAGAGTGCCAATCAAATCTCAACATTTCTAACAAGTGATGTTTAAGTCACATACTTCATGCACGTGATGATTCATTAGCTGAGTTTGATTCCAGTGGACTAAGTGGCATTTTGTTATTATTGATACACCATATTTTTCCATTTCAGCCAAGCATAAAAACTTTTTATTTCAAGTTTCAACAATTGTAACTGAAAGGGCTTCAATGTATGTGGAGAATGGTACAGAAATCTAAGAAAAAGGCATGTTGGACAGATTTGTGCTTCAACAGGAAAACTCCATTTAAACACAAAGATGCAGAGTGAATGAACCCTTTACCAACATTATTATACAGGAGCAGGTCTCTGGTAGAAGATCATACCGAGAACCAAATGTTCTGAGCCTAAATATGTGCAAGGGCATTGCATTGGTAGGTTGGTGTGAGCGGCAAGATGGAAAAAAAAAAAAAAAAAAGACACCCCGCCTCTCTAAACTCCTTTATAAGAGCTCAGCGGTACAAACTATCTTTGCAGTGAAACGTTGAACACACAATGAGGAGCTTCACCTTGATAACAGCTTTACTTCTCTGCAGCCTCAGTAAGTACTGATACTTGGTTATTCTCAGCACAAAATCATGTGGCACTGCACCAGAATTTCAACTTTAAAATAAGAACTGAATTATTGTTGTCGTTGCATTAGTACAGTAAGTGCTGCATTATACGCTCAGGGATAACTCTCTTTCTGTCTCTGCTGTTTGTTTCAGGCTGGATCTCTGTCTCAGCTTCTGAGTCTCACACTGTGGAGGTCCAGTCTGGTGGAGACGTCACTCTGATGTGCTCCAACATTTCCAGCGTTCGAACTACAACTGAATGGTTCAGAGTGATCAACAGAAAGAAGCTCAGCTGTGTCTCCTCTATGAATCCATATGATAGCAATGCTTCCTTCTGTGGTGGATTTCAAAATGGATTTGAGATGAGCTCCAACATCTCTACTGTCTTTCTTAAAATCAAGAGAGTGGATTTATCTGATTCTGGACTGTATTTCTGTGGATTTTACATAGGCAGACATACAGTCATTGTCAATGCAACATATCTAAAGGTTCAAGGTAAGATTGTAGATCTCCTTTTCTTATCATATTAACAGTGTATCGCACATGTATTGTCACAGTCGTATGAAAACAGCATAAAGACGAACAAGAAATCAATACGTGTCAAATTATTTCCTTATACTGTATATGTTTTAAAGATAACAGTTGATCTGATGGAAAATACTGAAAGTAAGGTTCTCCTTTTTTGCTGTGCAAGTAACCACAGAGCCAGTCATTTCAATCTCAACCAACAACAACCCAACAGACTGTCATTCTACCATTAACCTAGAGGAGTCTGATGGAATGACAAACCTTGTGATTGTGATCCTGGGTGTTTTCCTCAATATAGTCATCATTGTTCTGGCTGTTAAAATCAGGAAACTTCAGACAGGTACAGTTGATCTATAATTTGATGCACATGAGTATATGGTCAGTAATAATAAACTGATGAGACTTGTTGTTTTTCCATTGAGCTGTGGATGAAGAACTGCAGCCAGAAAGAAACGAGGTGAACCCAGCATTAACTTATATAAACTGTGTTATGGTTTTAAAGATGCTCAACCAGAAGATATCTTGTCATGAGAGAGAACATAAAGCCTTCCTGCCAGTTAGAAAATGGTTTTAAAACAAAATAGAAACACTATTGAGGCCAATTTAGTTTGTCATATAATGTGGCCTACAGTATGTCTTAATGTAGTTTGAACAACCTTGGTATATTCGTTTAACTGAGTTTGTCTTAGTTTTAATTTAAATTGTGCAACACAACTGGGTAATACTCCTAAGCATGTTTGTTCTTAGCTAAGCTGTGGTTAACACTCATTTTAGTTTAAACAATTCCTTTGTTAAACTACAAAGACATTTTACAGATTTTTGGCTAACTCAGCTAGAGTGTGTGTGAGACTCTGAATATTCTGATTTAAAGGATCTGGGCTCAGATGAACTGAATTACGCAGCTCTAAATTTCCAGGCGAAACCCAAAAGAAGCCGCAGGCCTGCATCAGAGAGAGAGCTGGAGCCACATGTTGTGTATGCTGCCACCAGATAGACTCAGGAAACATCTGGAACTGCAGCTCGGAGTGGAACTGATGCTTCATTATGTTAATCTGCTGATGTGTTTGTGTGTGGATAGTGTGTGTGAGGAGTCTACTGCCAAAAAATAAATTTAGTATAATGTCTCTGTATTTGCTGTTTGTTGTTTCTTTCTGTCTCTCTCTCTCTGTCAAAGTGTCAGTCTCTCTTATTTTGTGAAAATTTTGGCGAGTGAAATGGTGAAATGGTGTGTGGAGAGAGGAGTGAGTAATAAACATCACTTGTCTGACAGGAAGAGACAGCACAGTGTGGTCTGAGAACAACTGAGGTAAAGATCATGAGGTGTCTGAGGGCAAAGCTCTGTGGAAAGTATAAAAAGAAGCAGTGATACTAGCCTACTTGTTTTATGAAAACAATTGTACTATCTGTACAATTGTTAAAATTGGTCATTCCTTTAAAGGGGTGATAGAATGATTATATAGGGTATTTCACACTGTTCCTTAAGGTCTCCTCATAGGGTATGTAACATTGGTTAGGCTGAAAATGTCCCAGGTGTTATTCTTTGGGCCCTTATGCATCCCTGTGGAATGTCTCTATTTGGAACGACTTTTTCTTCCAAATATGGTATGCTCATTAATATTTAGATGAGCTGCGCACTGATTGGTTGAGCGAACCACATACACATACATTGGAGACGAGACAGCAGGTCTCATATTTCAGACACTGCAACGTTATACATTGTTTGTCAGGCTATTTTGTTATTAAATTCACTTCTGAGACTTTTTTATGAGAGAAATCAACTATATAAAGCTCAAATATGGGCCGTTTTACGAAAATTGATGGCTAATTGCAAATTTGGTAAGACGTGTCGGACTTCAGGAGCTCCACACAGTCTGACGAGAAAGCGGCAGCTATATCACAGCTACCCTAAGGTCTTACAAAGCTTAGCTAACACTTTTGTCTGATTTCAATTTAATGCATTTTCGTGAATTTCAGAGGTCTCGTTAGGAGGAGGCCAGCTAGCTCTCATTGATAGAGCTCCATCCAGCTCACTCGCAGACAAGAGGCGTTTATTTCCCCGATCGTTTGTTTAAATAACTCAACACACATATCCATTATCAGATTAACTGGAACCTGTGGTAAGAGATTGCGGGCGTAACAAGCTCTCTGACCGCGCTCTCACTCACACACACCGGCCATTTAGGGAGCTCTGTCAGGGCAGCGGCGTTTGGTAGTCCAGTAACCCAGAAACGGTGACTTTGCGCAGGTATGGAGCACCACGGGCTGCCGGCCGTGACGGAGATCCATCTAGCTCACAGCGGGCCGGGGTCTGTGAAGGAGGACACGCCGGGCGGCAAGGCAGCACCGGCCGCTGTCACGTTAGCCTGCTGAGCTCCTGCTGAACTCCAACACACAGTCGGACAAAATTTGCAATTAGCCATCAATTTTCGTAAAACGGACATATTTGACCTCTACATAGTTGATTTCTTGCATAAAAAAAGTCTCAGAAGTGAATTCAGT
The DNA here is from genome assembly GCF_008315115.2 of Sander lucioperca. Taxonomy (NCBI): domain Eukaryota; kingdom Metazoa; phylum Chordata; class Actinopteri; order Perciformes; family Percidae; genus Sander; species Sander lucioperca. The sequence continues at coordinate 29,604,915 of NC_050181.1, forward strand.
AATTAAATAGCAGACGAACAATGTATAAAATTTCTGAAATCTGCGTGACCTAGATTCAGAAGACTAAGCTGACCTCAGGTCAGTGGTGTAGCCTATGTAAATGTTGGGGCGTGACAAAGACTAGAGACTAGAGCCAAATAAGGAGGAGTTGAGGTCAACTTTTAGCTTTGTTGAGATTCGCCCGTTTTCAGCAGCAGTTTCAAATTGTGAGATTTGCAGAGGAAAGAGGTGTCAATGGGATTTTGAGGTTATATGTATGTCCTATTTACCCTCCAAACTGTCGTTTTTCAACTATGACAAGGTAAAATCGGTTTTGCATTCTATCATCCCTTTAAATAAACTCCCTTAACTACTTTATCTTTGTACATTACATCATCATTTGCATTCAAAACTGTACAGAGAGGCCTGATACAACTGCTTCATTTTTATTTTGTAGGCAAGTACAGTGGAATAAGTAAGTGGAAGTCTCATAATCTAGGTCTCTCCGAGATAGGTACGTTAGCATGCTAACATGGTCACAGTATCAATGATAGGGGACATCACATGTCATAGCAATTCATCCAACAGTGGCTGAGATATCTGACTTAAAACCACGAACGTCAACCTCACAGTGGTGCTAGAGGAAGAGTCAGGGGATCTCTACAGTCATTATGCTTCATCCTCTGGGGACCATGAATATCTGTACAAGATGTCATGACAATAGTTGTTGAGATATTTCAGTCTAGACCCAAGAGGTGGACTGATTGACCGGCTGACTGGCCTTGCCATCACTCAGGTCATGTCACCAGAGGACTATACTACGAATCAAGATCAACATGTCCTGGATTTCTTTCAGTTACCCAGCTTCACTAAACCTAACAACCGCGATCCCGCATAAGCTTTGTCACGATGGTGGTAAACAACTAGTTCAATCAACCCAGGGTTTCCCAATGCAGCAACGCGTGCGTTCACATAAAAGAGGCGGTGTTTGCACAGCACGACCAATCGGAAACATCTACCAGAGCTGCATATTTTACATAAGAGGAAATTATAATTCTACATAAATATGAAGAACACAGACATGGCTTTACAGGCAAAACGTAATACAGTCGCTGCTTCCTAAAACAGGATGGAAAGCTGGCAAAAAAATAGCCAACGCTGTAAATGCATAAATCACATTGCTTATAAATATCACTTCTCCATCAGTCAGGCACAAGATCTGATCATAATTACACTTGTGCTTTCTATAAACTGTCGTTGCTTTAGCCTATTTTTTCAGTTGCAACCCTGGCAGTGGTAAGCAATCGTGAGAGCAAATAAAAAAATATAAAAACATAATTCACACCGATGTGCGCTTTGGCAACACACGGCTCAAGAAGCTGACAAATAGCCTCGTAATTCCCTCCGCTCAAAATCTATATCTTTCATAAAAATACCCCTCAGGGAATGTTAATGGGGTTGTCGATCTCTAAATGTTTTAACTTTTATGAGCGCACCTCTCTCTCTCTCCGCGCACTGAGCTCCGGATCCGGAAGAACGGTGACGCCGTTATCAATCGAGTATTGATTGGTCAGTAGGCGGTGCTTTTACATCGGTTGATCTCTAATCTCCAACATAACCTGTTCCTGAGCAGGTTAGGTATATAGCGATTTAACCCGGTAACAAGTGATCCACCGACGTGATACACAAAACCCTGGGTTGAACCTGAAGTTACCTCGTTAACATTAGAAGTGCCGGAATTCCATAACTACTAGAACTGCCGTGAGCGGTCATTTTGACCGCCAGATTCCAAACTCTATAATCCAGTCCCGGCGTTATGGGCGGGCTTTAGGGGGCCGGGCCCGCCCCCAGAGTCTGCTGTGCCCGCCCTGGACGGACGAGCCCTTTTTTAACTGACAAGCTTGATTGGTTTGTCAAAACTGATGCGGTTCAAATGGAAATTGACATGCAGCCTGCATGTCAGGAAGCTATCGGGAATTTGTATGAGAGAATAGGTAGCTTAATGTAAACTAAAGAGATAATTTAGGCTATGGATATATGGCGTTTCCTTAATGTTAATCAACGAGCTCCAAGGTTGGTGGAAGAAATTGACAAAGACGGCAAAAGTACAGGGAGTAACGTTAGTTCTGAAGTTGTCACTGCCAAAGCTAGCATTAGCCACGGTGCTGCTAGCCGACACTGTAACCCAAAGCAAGGGTTGTGTGCAGTAGTTGTATGTTTAGTGTACATACTGCGCAGTGAAAATTAAGTCACTCTGCTGTTATGCTGTTTCAATACCAAATAAAATCTGTTAAACGTGTAGACCTGTATGCATTCATTCAATGCTCATTTGCAAGATAATTAACATAATGTTACATGATGAGATTTATTTAATTTGTGCCCCCCCAAAAATAATGGCATGCCCGTCCGTGAATTTGTGTCTGGAGCCGGGTCTGCTATAATCTCTCATGATAAATACCTAATTGCATATTGTATTATGTATTGTGTTAGGATATCTTTAGAAAAATGTAATAACACCGAAATGTACATTTTTACGAGTTTAATTATACATTTAGTATACGAGTAGTAATACGTGTTTCAATTATTCATATCATAGTAAACCGTAATTATTTCATACATTCATATCCCGAAAAATACGGTGTGGAAATTCATTCAACTTAACTCATAACAGCCAAATAACAATTATAAGTATCTTATTTGAACATTTAGCTATAACCTAACCTGGCACTGCCTCTGTTTTGGCGTCTGCTGCGGTGCGCAGCGCTGCTCGGACCGTGAGCCGCTGCCCTTTTTTCCTCCATAAACTCCGCTCTCAGCTCCTCTGCCAGTTGCTGCATAAACTTCCTCTGGACAATTTTACTGCTGGTGCACTCCTTGGAGAGGATGTGTGCAACGATTCCAGGCAGTTCGAGGATGTATAAAGTTATATGAACATGTAAACAGCCACCGGCCATCTACGTGTACCGCGCCTTTCACAGAGCGAGCGCCCGGTGTTTGCCTTCTGATTCAGAACTGAGTCCATCCACGCCGTAGTAGCCTACGTTACCATCTCTGGGTTTGCCTTTGGCCCAACAGTGATGCCCACACTTGTTACTCGAGACCGCTAGTTACGTTGCTCTGACAGAGACTATGGTAGTTACTAAGCAACCAAGATGCATCTTCAACCGCGCGAAAAATTAAAAACAATACCGCGAAAATCCGAGCGGTCAATATGACCGTATATGGCCGAAATAGGTAAAAGTAACTGTATTTTCTTTGCCTTTTGTGTAATGTATATAAAAACAATTTAAAATTAAAATACAGACTATTTTAGGAAAAGTCAGGCAGCAGCAGGATTGTATTTTTTTATTCAGCAAAGTTATTACACATATAAATTTCAAAACGGTCAAAATGACCGTCATGGCCGTTCTAGTGTTAACGCCAAATCTGGCTTCGTAGTACAGACCTCTGGACAGATTTCAGCATCAACAGGAAAACTCCATAGTGTTGGGTTTTGAATCTTTGACACAAAGATGCAGAGTGAATGAACCCTTTAAAGGGCCCATATTATGAAAAATAAATCACTTTTTCTGGGATTTGGGGTGTTATTTTGTGTCTCTCGTGCTTCCACACGCATACAAACTTGAAAAAAAAAAACCATCCATGTTGTTTTGAGTGAGATACAGGTTTCTGAATGTATCCTGCCTTCAGTCTCCAGGTGAGCTGGTCAAAATCAGCAGGGCCATCCACGTCATCGGCCGAAACATTTGACTAACCATTCATAAGCGTCCTGCTGAATTCTCTGAGTCTCAGGTTCTGCAGGAGACTCCCCTCCTTCTTCAGGATCCGATTCTGGTTCGAACATGTATGGTTGAACTACTGCCGCCATGTCTGTAACTTTCACACGTAGTTCTATCTAGTCACGTTAGTCTAGACTCTCCCCGTTACTAATGTCTGTGCCCAAGCACTGACTAAGTGAGTATCTACTGCGCATGTGCGAGTCCCAACAAAGATGGAACAGAAGTGAGATGCCTCACTCTGTATCTAAAAACAGAGAGCTCATCACACAGGGTGAAAAGAGGAGCTGCAGCAATGTGCAGTAAAACAAAAATATGTTTTTTTTGAAAATTTAACCACATAAACCTATTCTGGTACAACCTCTAAATACAATTATGAACCTGAAAATGAGCATAATATGGGCACTTTAACAACATTATATGGGAGCCGGTCCTTGGTAGAAGATCTTGTCATATTTCATGTCATACCAGACTGTTAGGGATTAGGTAAGGGTGCTTTAACATGTATGACATAAGATGTTCCAAAAGCAAGAGCTTAAGTATGTGCCAAGGCATTGCTTGGCAGGTCGCTGTGCTGAAAAAAAGACACCCCGCCTCTCTACACTCCTTTATAAGAGCTCAGCGGTACAAACTCTTTGCAGTGAAACAAACACACAATGAGGAGCTTCACCCTGATAACAGCTTTACTTCTCTGCAGCCTCAGTAAGTACTGATACTTGGTTATTCTCAGCACAAAATCATCTAACAAATAACCCACCAGAATTTCAACTTTCAAATAAGAACTGAGTTATTGTTGTCGTTGCATTAATACAGTAAGTGCTGCATTATACGCTCAGGGATAACTCTCTTTCTGTCTCTGCTGTTTGTTTGAGGCTGGATCTCTGTCTCAGCTTCTGAGTCTCACACTGTGGAGGTCCAGTCTGGTGGAGACGTCAATCTGATGTGCTCCAACATTTCCAGCACTCCAACTCTGACAGAATGGTTCAGAGTGATCAACAGAACCAAGCCCAGCTGTGTCTTCTCTATGTACGGGTCTGATAGCAAACCTTCCTTCTGTGATGGATTTCAAAATGGATTTGAGATGAGCTCCAACATCTCTACTGTCTTTCTTAAAATCAAGAGAGTGGATTTATCTGACTCTGGACTGTATTTCTGTGGATTTTACATAGAAGGACATACAGTCATCACCAGTGCAACACATTTAAAAGTTCACGGTAAGATTCTAGTTAAGCCTCAGAGATCTGTTTCCATCATATTTACAGTTTATCTCACATTTATTGTCACAGTAGTATGAATCTGATTTTGGAGTGGATTCAAAGACTGACCGTAAGGTTTTCCTTTTTCACTTTGCAAGTGTCCACAGAGCCAGTCATTTCAATCTCAACTATCTCTTTTAAAAACAGACTCTGATTCTGTCTTTTGTCTCATAGAGGAGTCTGAAGGAATAATTGTGATCCTGGATGTTCTGACTGTTTTCTTCATGATAGCTGTCATTGTTCTGTCACAGTAGTATGAAAACAGCATAAAGAAAAAACAGTAAATCAATACTGTATGTGTCAAATTTTGTCATTTTGTTTTTTTTAAAGCTACCGGTGAATCTGATTTTGGAGTGGATTTAAAGACTGAAAGTAAGGTTCTCCTTTTTCACTTTACAAGTTACCACAGAGCCAGTCATTTCAATCTCAACTATCTCTTTTAAAAACAGATTCTAATTCTGTCTTTTGTCTTGTAGAGGAGTCTGATGGAATGACAAACGTCATGATTGTGATCCTGGGTGTTCTGACTGTTTTCTTCATGATAGCTGTCATTGTTCTGTCTGTTAAAAACAGGAAACTTCAGAAAGGTACAGACGTATCACTTGTTGCACATTCAGTTGTATTACGTTTTAACAGACAAATCCACTGCTAAGTATTTGGTCAGTTAACTAATCAGGTGTATGTTTTGTCACATAGCTGCTAAAGAAGAACTGCATCCTGAAAGAAACAAGGTGAAGTATTACAGTAGTTAATAATATATGTTTAACTTTGGTTTAAATCATTAACCCGAGCCAGTACAGATTCTACACTGCCTTCTGAAAAAAGTAGTTCCAGTGTGTGAGATATGTGATACTAAATACTTTATTGATCTACAGAATGTGGACTCTGATGATCTGAACTCTGCAGCTCTGAGGTTCCTTCCAAACACAACAAGGAACAGGAGGTCTGCATCAGAGAGAGAAGTGGAGACTCAGGTTCTTTATAGCGCCAGCAGATAGACACAAGCAGAATCACAAAATCATATCAGCTTCTGTATTTGTAGACTGGAAGTATAGTAAATAAATAAATAAATAAAAAAAAAAAAAAAAAAAATATATATATATATATATATATATATATATATAAATAGTGATAGAATGAACCAGCGTCCTGCGGTGACAAACATGTTCTGTATGAGTTCCATCACAGGAAGTCTTCAGCCATGACCACAAACACCAAATGACTCACTCTTTTCAATAACCAAGAATAATGCTGCTTTAAAAAAAACTGTCATCACACCCCTGGTGCCTAGTTTCACTGTCTTCGAAGCCATTTTATACAATTTAATTTAACCTTATTTTAAAGTTATTTTAAAGTAACACCTGGATTCTATGCCAACATGTTGTGTATTCTGCATTAGACTTTAGCTTAAAGGATCCTTACTGATCCCTTCTTTGTATTTGTATAAATACCCAGTGTATTAATCATAGGGCATTAAGATCACTTTTTTAATCTAATTTTGTGGCAAGATATGAAGTATCATTATTAAGTTAATATTAAAGTAAATATATTATTCTTCCAACTGTTTGGATTCAATTCTCACATACGTCTTTCTCTCAGTCTCTGTCTTTTTTTATTATCTTTTTATCGTCCTTGATGGTAATCTGAAGATGAAAAAAATAAAAGATATGAGGTTTGGTGGAGGAGGAGCCAGTGAAGGAAACTGATCTCTGTCAAATGTCCTTATAGGGAGAGTCTGCAGGGAGGTACACTGTATTGTTTCTCTATCTGGATATACTGACTTTATTATTTTAATTGTCTCTATTGTACAGTATGCTGACATATTGAATGTGTATATGAGAAATACAAAGGGGTAGCTTCCTGACTTGGCTGTGTTTGCATGCACATACAGTATGGGCAACAACAAGTATTGTGCCCCCACCTCGTTATTTTCCACTGTGGTTTTAACACTTTGTGTATCGGCTAAAGCGAAAGCCACAGGAAGACTGGCCTTCAGCTCTCTGCAATAAAACCACAAGCATTAAAAGATGCACTACTTTTCACACAAAAGCTGTCCAGGTTCCTCACACTCATTTTACTCGTTTACCTTCATACATCTGCACCTGAAAATATGCCTCGTGCAGCCTCATACCTGCACAGCCAGATGACAGTGTCATTAAACTGAGAGCTAGGAGCAGGGGCGGCTTGGCCATCGGGAATACTGGGAACAATCCCGGACGGCCGGTCCATTTCAGGCCGAACCGGCCGGTGGTCAATAAGTTTCTTTATTATTATTATTATTTTTTCTTTCATACGCGACCGGCCTGGCCAGCCGTTCAGCTGCAGCGGAGCGCTGTGTGTGTGTGTGTGTGTGTGTGTGTGTGTGTGTGTGTGTGTGTGTGTGTGTTTCAGACCGGGCCAAACCAATACTTTCAATCTTGAGGGGGGATACGAGCGGCCCCTCCTAATTTGGACTGATCCTCGTTTTTCCTGACATCCGATTGGCTCAAACTTAAGGCGCCGAAAAAAGAGTTTACTTTCAGTCAGGTTTGGATTTGTATGAATGCAACAGAGACGAACGATAAAAAATGGTGAAAAGAAGGAAAGAGAAAGAAATGGGTGGGGCCTAAAAAATAATAATGAAAAAGAAAAAAAATGTTGGCACAAGAGGCAGCTAAATGCGCCAAATTAACAGACCTTTTCCATAAAAAGGGTGCTGTGGCAGGAGGTAACGTTACAGATGAGGAAGGAGGACCCAGCAGCATGGACAGGACAGGTGCACGATTAGTGATGTGTTTATTATACACTGAAATTATTTATATTTGCATTTAAATATAGGCATATATATTATATAAGGGATAATGTAGAGCGAGGCGGTTTGCTATAAAAACGATTGTATTAGAATTAAAATAACTGCAAAAAATCCTTCTGCTCGTGCACGAAGGGCACTCGCGTAAAAGGCCTCTCCATCTTAAAGTCCCGGGCTGAATTTCAGTCCCAGTACGGCCCTGGCTAGGAGCCTCCCACTGGTATGTGGACAACATACTCATACACACTATATTTGCTGATTCCCAAACAGCTGAGTCATTAAAGAATCAAACTCACTGGATGGTTGGGTGGGTGCTGTGAGCGACAGTGGTTTCTTCCTGGTAGATATGTAAATGAGACCACTGTTTTAATCAGTTATAAATGACTGCAGTACAGATTCTGGTCAGCAGTGGCAGCATTGAGCACAGAGCTGCTGAGCAGCACTCCAGCTGGTGAAGGAGGAAGAAATCCACTCCCATCTTGGAGTTTGTGAAGACTGTCGGTACACGATCCGTTCTGCCTGCACGATCCGTTCTGCGCATGCGCAAGATAATACTGTTTTACCGAGGATACGACCTGCACGATCTGTTCCACGCTAGCCTATGGCTAGCCTCCACCGGGAAGCTAACGTTAGTTTAGCTAACAGCTAATTCGGCTAACTGCTAGCTGACAGCTAGATTCAGTCTAAAATAACGTTAACTCAAACGTAATGGGAAAAGCAGGCTACAGCTAAATTAAGACTTCACAGTAATAATAAAGACAAGTATTGAGTGATTGTATTTTAAATGAGCACAAGTAAAGTTGAACTGACGTAACAGCTGTTATATATGTTAGGTGTTTGTTATATATGTCAACGTTTATTTTCAAGTTTTATTTTGAGGGTCTTTTAAAGTTATTACATGCTGTCTCAGCTAGCAGTTAGCCGAATTAGCTGTTAGCTAAACTAACGTTAGCTTGCCTGTGGAGTGTAACGGCAGACCACTACAATCAGCTAGCGGTTAGCCGAATGAGCTGTTAGCTAAACTAACGTTAGCTTGGCTGTCGACCGGAAGCGTGGAACAGATCGTGCAGTGTCGCAAATCCTCGTACAACAACGGATCGTGCAGGCAGAACGGATCGTGTACCGACAAAGACTTTAATGGCAGAAACCTCTGTCACCAGAGACTTTACAGCCACTTAATTTCATTTCTTTATGCTAGTCCTCAGGGCCACTTCTTATTAGGGATGAGCGAGTACAGCATTATCTGTATCTGTATCTGTTAACCATATGAATTATCTGTATCTGTATCTGTTAACCATATGAATTATCTGTATCTGTATCTGTACTCGGACTGGGCGGGGCCTAACCCGGAAGTGGGTCGGGTTGTCTTGAAATGGGCGGGGCTTTAACCGGTATGTATTGATATGAGCTGATCAGAAATTGTTATATTTATTGCTGATTAGAAAACTATTTACATGACAGCATTAGCATTGAGCTTCAGATCAATGGTTTTGATCACGATAACAAACTATATACAGAACACGAACAATGAATACAACACATGTGGTTGCAATTATGAAGTAAAATGTAATGAACAAGAGTTTTCATACTCAACATAACTTTCTTTTTTTAACTTTTCATTTTTTTATGATCAGTGTGATTTTTTGGTTCTTTTATTTTTTTATTTCCACACCAGGTGTGTGTGTGTGTGTGTGTGTGTGTGTGTGTGTGTGTGTGTGTGTGTGTGTGTGTGTGTGTGTGTGTGTGTGAGTGAGTGAGTGAGTGAGTGAGTGAGTGAGTGAGTGAGTGAGTGAGTGAGTGAGTGAGTGAGTGAGAGAGACAGAGAGAGAGAAAGAGAGAGAGGGGGGCGGGGGGGACTGTGTTCTACGGATCAAATAGTCCGACGCTGTTTTTCAGATCTGTTTAGAGCCAGCTGACGGTTTAAAAAAGAAAAAAAATCTCCGACAGGCAGAGACGCAACGCGAGTCGCATTCTACCAAGCACCACGTCTGAACAAACCCCACGTTTACCAGAACTCTACTGGTTAATAAGTAAGTACTACAAACCAAAGTAAAAAACAAACCTGAAGCTGAAGAAACCCTCAACGTTAACGGAAAAGACCGGCGAACCTGAGTGACTGAGGGAGAGACAGAGAGAGTTGTTCTGTGTGAGTGAGCAGAGCGGGACACAGCAACACAATAAATCTGTATGTGTGTAGGGGAGGGGCGCTGTGACAACTAGCCTATCACAGAACGCAGACACAGTCAGCTACCCAATGAGGATTTTTATTCAATCCGAGCACAGATATTGACTCGTATTACTCGTATAATACTCGTACTCGGCAAAAGTGCTTTATCCGTACCGGATACTCGTTTCAGCCGAGTATCCGGCTCAACTCTACTTCTAATGTCATGTCATGGTGAAACTATGTTTGGAGTGTTACTGTCTCCCTTGTCACCAGAACCAATGTGATTTTGTGATAATGTTCCAGTATTTATGTAAAATGTACATCTTTCTGTTAATGACAACTTCCTATTGTTTCTTTATTGTTCCTTTCAAACTGTTTCTGTCACTTTTCCCATTGGACACAGATGACTGTGACAGAGTGGAGCAGTGAGTGAGGTACACATCACTTGTTTGACAGGAAGAGACAGCAGTGGTGTCTGAGCACGCTTTTAAAGTTGATAATGTGTCTAAAAATATAAATTAACCACTGGCCTAGATTCTGTCATGTAGAGAAAAAAAGACAATCTGCGGCTAGATGTTTTGGAAAGACGCTAACCAGCAGGCAACGAATAGCAACAGTAAAGTCTCAACCACAGGAAGACTAGTGATCACACATAACCACACACATCAAAAGATTAGCAGTTTTTATAAGATCAAGAATGACGTTGCCTAATGAGTATCCAGTATTTATCAACCCCTTCTGACACTGTTTCAACATCAATATCTGATTTCAGACTTGAGGAAAGCTACAAACTCACACGTGCACAACCAGATATGAGAGCATTTACTGTGTGCATCTTAAAAGAAGAAAGAAGTCAATGAAGCTGCATTTTGGAAATCTGAAAGCTACACAATGAATGAATCGAGGCCTGCCCACTGAGTCACCTGTGCAAGTCCTAACACACACACACACACACACACACACACACACACACACACACAGTTGTGGGTGGTGGTGACAAACTCAACCAATCACATGTTTAGAGTACAGTCTAGCTCTTATTGGCTCCCCTCTGCTGCTCTTTTACCCCCAAGATTCCTGCAGTTGTATGCTGGTATATACGTGGCCGACAGGGGCAAACACACTGCAACTCGATGAAACGCACGCAAATAGACAAAACACAAGCAAATTAAGAAAACATCTTCATTAATTTGACAACACATGTGCAGCATTTAGCAAACACGCTGCAAATACACACAACACAACCAATTACACAAACGCGCTGCAAATACAGAAACGATGCAAAAAGAAAACCACACAATCCCCGAAAACAAATGCAACAAAAAAAAAAAAACACTGCATCTGCAGATTACACAACAGAAGTTCTCCAGGGCCCTATTTCAGGTAGAAGGGTTAACAAACTCTGAGTCTAACCCTGATGTCTGAGTTGATTTACCCTGACATGGGAAACTGAGTTTTCGGTTTCAGAACAGCTGATATGAGTTGGTTCAATCAACTCAGAGTAGGTTCACCACCACTATAAAAAGGCAGCATGAATGGAGCCATGATACTACGATTCACCATGGCAACAACCACAAACAAACTGGTCGGCGGAAATACTCATGCGCACATACAGCGAGTAAAAAAAAAAAAAAAGGCGGCTGCTGCAAAAGAGAATTTGCGTGGGAGAAAATTGCTGCTAGAGTAAATGCGTATATTCCAATATAGTGTATATCATATTTAATCATAAGTATAGCCTAATATTACTGGTGAAATGGTATTGAACCTATAATCTATTTCATTTCTGTGGATGAAAAAGTACTACGCCTACTAATCCCATTCTGAGGCTGTAGCACCATCATCATCAGAATTATAATTCATAATCTTTTATTTCAAAGCTTTTACATCATTCTCCTGCAATACTGTGGAACTCCTTTTAAAAACGTTTAAAACCAGTTTGAGAGCGAGTCACACTCTTCTGACGGCTTTACTAATATGCTCCGCATCTCCAGTGTGGTAAAGACAAATGCCGTTTGCAAAAAAAACGTAATGCGACACAAATAATCTGCTGGGATGTAAGATCATAGATGGGTGACATTAGTCATGAGGACGGATAAGGTTATGTAGCCTAGGCTACATAACCGATAGACTGGGAAGAAAAACGATACCGATCAAATAGGAAGTTATCTGAAAATTAAAATGCCGGGGCCTCAATATCATCTCCCGAGATATAACACCCTGCTTTCTGAAATAGGGCCCAGGCCTCTAGGGGGAACAGCTTGATTTCCAAGCCCTCTAGTGTGCAATGCTGGGAAGCGAGTCAACCCCTTCTGTACAAAAAACACCACAGTGGACACACCATGAGTGTGAATTTGGTCACCAGTCAGATCATGTACAGTGGGCATACAGCCATTAGTGACTTGCTGCTCAGAGTTAACTCAGTCAGCGGTTCCTCTGTCAGCATCACAGCATCTCTCCCTCCCTCTCCTCTGGGGCCAGAGTGTATAAAAAACATCAAAATACAGTCAACTCAGTGAGGAGAGTTGTGATATTATGACATACTGATGAAGTCCCGATTTCTTTTCTTTTCTCTAGCTGCCCTTTCCTCAGGGGTTTTATTTCCTTTTAATGCGTTCCCTCTCAGCTCCATCTTTTCCCTCTCTCTCTCGTTCTTCCTTTCACCTGGGCTATTTTGTCTCCACCCTGCTCGGCCACGTGTATCAACACTCTGGTTACTGAAAGCATGCGCTCCATCAGAAAGACCAAAACCTCACGCTACAAAAACCCTCAGCAGTAAGCCTCACCAACAACACTGACACTGCCTGTAATACATTTCCTTGATTATACATACTTTTACTTACTTTTACTTAACATTTTCAATGTAGGACTTTTACTTGTAACAGAATATTTTTACAGTGTGGTATTAGTACTTTTGCTTAAGTAAAGGATCTCAATACTTCTTCCACCACTGGCAACAAGAGATGCTGTTCAGAGTCAAACTGATGCTTAATTTATACTAATCTGCAGACGGTGGACAGGAGTGACCATCACTTTGTCAAGAAGACAAAAAAAACAGCAACCTTTTTTCATAGTGCTGCGTTTTAATTAATTCTTATCTCTTTTAAAGACAAAGTATACGTACGACAATTTGATATCATAGCATGTGTATAACAGTGTATTAAATGTTATTTGTAGTTTCAAATTATATACAAATATATCGTCACCTCGCCTCACACAACAAAGGCCTTCATGTTCCCAAAGAGCAAAAGTTGATCATGACTTTTTAAAAAGTGTTAGCTGTGAATAAGTGTTAAACTTTTCACCACTTCCTCTTCTTTAAACTCACACGCCCTGCTATATCTTCACATAGTTCCTCTGTGTCTATTAACAGGTGTCTGAAGCAGTGTGACAGTTGGACAGTCAGATATAAAAGCTTTACTCTGCCTATTAGTGTTAAATGACCATACATTATTACTGGATGGATCATTCTAATGCATGCATCAAACAGTTTAACAATGTACTACTGAGAAAGGAGTCACTTTAACTTAGCAACAGCCACAAAACACAAAAAATAATAAAGTGGAAGGACGTTTGGTCTAGTCAATTTCCTAATTCAGCTGCCCTGGATACCAACAGCTTGTGCAGAACAAACATGAGCAGCATCTGTGAGGGAAACCACTAAATTCTGCAAATATTATATACTGTAGAAAATAGGAAGTTCCTCACTTACAGAGCATGAGAATGTTACGTTTAAAATACAGACTGTCTGCTAAAGTCATTTTATGGTCGAGATCAACCAAGGTTATGTGAATCTTATTTTGTATTAGTGGATTTGTTTTGACCGTCTTACATAAAGGCCTCGATGAATCTGATGTAAATTGTTCTTAATTGGTTTGAACATTACTCTGGCAGCTTAATAGGAAATAACCTCAAGAATAAGTTGGTCTGGTATCTGTTGAGGCGATCATATGTTGTCAAAGACTCCACCTCTGAAGTAGAGAGCAGCCTTCCTGGAGCTCAGTTAGACATCACAGAGCTGTGATCATACGCACCACCATGAAACGGAGCCTGATAACAGCTCTAATTCTCTGTAGCATCAGTAAGTACTGACAATACTTATACTCAACTTTATTACTTCCAGCATTACAACTTATTTGCTTATTATTTTATTTATTAAGCGGTACTGTTTACCTTCCTATAACAAGTCTCTGCTGTTTGTTTCAGGCTGGATCTCTGTCTCAGGTTCTGAGTCTCACACTGAGACTGTGGAGGGTCGGCCGGGTGGAGAAGTCACACTCACATGTTCTAACAGGTCCAGCCGAGACAATCCACCATTTTGGTTGAGAGTGTTCAACAGAACCAAGGCCAGCTGGATCTCCACAATGATCAGCTCTATAGGAAAACCTTTATACAGTGATGGAATTCAAAACATGGAAGATTCAACATGAGTACCAACATCTCCACTCTCTTTCTCCAAATCAAACATGTGGATGTATCTGACTCTGGACTGTATTTATGTGGATTTTACATCAGAGGACGTTATGATTTCAGCGCAATACACTTCAATGTTAAAGGTAAGATTATAAAAATCCTGTGTTCTGTATTCTTCTTTTTATATATGCTAATATCATAATTGGCAAAAAAAGAGCACATTTCATCATTTTAAAACAAGACAGTGATACCATTTTTCAAAGTAAAATCAGACATGATCTTATCTTGATTTTGTTAAAAGGCAGTGATGATTCTCATGATGACGCTGACAGGAAGTCTGAAAGTAAGATTCTCTTTCACATTTCTTTAGTTGTGCAGAGTGACTGCTAGTCCTTTTAAGATAAAAAACAATGTGTCTATCCTAACTTTGGTTAATGTTCTCACAGTTCTCAAGCCCGTGAATGAAAAACAGTCATAAACGTCTTTCTATATTTGCTAATTTATTAATTGCCCAAAAATAACACCTGTGGCTATTTGAAAAGATTCCAAATAAGAGAGTGATACAATATTTCAAAGTATAATCAAAAGTAAATGTATCTTTTATTTTGTTAAAAGGCAGCGATGAATCTCATGATGACGACAGGAAGTCTGAAAGTAAGATTCAACATAAAAGATTTAATGTTCTCACAGTTCCTGAGCCAGTAAATGAAAACAGAGTAATTCTATTCTCTTTCTTTCAGCAGAGTCTGATGGAACAGCAAAGCTGATGATTTTGATCCTGGGAGCTCTGACTGTTCTCCTCTTAATGATCATCATTGTTCTGGTTGTTAAAAACAGGAAACTTCAGAAAGGTACTTCCTGAAAGCTATTCTTTCTACCTTGTGTTCTATTTAGATTATTTTGCAATACGTTGAAAAAATAAAAAGTGTTATGTTTGCCCAATCAGAATAAGAGTAAAGTAACGATGAATAATGATTGTCAGTGACCTGATTGGACGTTTTGTCTCTTTCATTCAGCTGCCAATGAAGAACAGAATCCTCAACAGCCTGAGGTGAATCAACTTGTATCATTTCCTATTATATGTTTTAAAGGTAGCAGAGGCATGATTTAGTTTTTCTCACTAACTCAGCTGTTCTGACTCTTTCCAGAATCTGGACTCTGAACCTCTGACCTGAAAGATGCAGCTCTGAGTTTGTATGCAGCAACAATAAGGAACAGGAGGCCTGCATCAGAGAGAGAAGTGGAGACTCATGCTGTTTATGCTGTCTGCAGATAGACTCAGCAGGAGATGAATATGATAAAGCATCAGTTCCACTCTGAGTTCTTTTGTGGGTGAATGGGGAGGAGTTCACCTTTTCTCATTGAAAAAAAATGTCAAATGAAATCTCTAAATATGATGTTTTTTTTAAAGGGCTTTTACTCTCTTCTCTCTCTCTCTCTCTTACTCGGTCTTCTGAGTCTTATCGGACTGTGGTGACTGTCCAGATAGACTATAGTAAGATCAGGGGTCAGCAACCTTATGGCCTACCATACAATGGAAGACTTTGAAAAGACTAAAGTCTGACACCATCTCACATCTCAAAACAATCATCTCACATCTAACGTTAAAGACATGTCATAATATGTAAAGACTGGGGATCTTGCAGGTTCACACATTGCACGACAACTAATGTTAGATTTGTTTTGAAAAATTTAACCAAGCTAGCTAGCTACCGCTAGCGTTAGCTGGTACCTTAAGGGAAAGTTTGCCATACATGCAGATGAATGTCTCCAGTACCCGGAGGTCCGTTTTTATCCGTCGCCAACTCCCGTTGGATGACACGCTTCAGAAGGGTTGAAAATCAGCAACTTTCCCTCTTTAGCGTTTAGCTTAGCGCTGCACCATAGCAACCATAAATAACACTGACTCTAGCCGTTTGCCGTTTCCTGTTTGGTGCTGGAGGGAGCACACCCATTGGTAGTTGACAGTGTTGACAGGATTTAACTTCACTACCAAGACTTCAAACTTACGATGACATCAAACACGTTTGATTTTGTCAGAACATCAAGACGTGAAAAAGACTGACTCGGACTGAGTTTGAGGACCACCTCACACCAAACGATGGAGACGATGGGAGCGCACCCCAACTCTAGCAAGACTCTCAGGATTTCATTCTGATATTGTAAATAGTCTGCGACATTGGAACCGCTTGAAAAGTTGTTTGGCGTAAGGTCGGCATTAGGCACCCAGGCATTGCTAGTGTGCCATTGTGTGCCATGCAGAGAGTTTTTTGGAAATTACCTCTTTCACAGTCATTTGCAGGAGACAGGGTTGTAGTACTCGAGACGGTTTTTCTATGGTCTCGGACTCGCTGGTATTTGGACTTGGACTTGTCTCGGTCCCTGCCACTGGTCTTGCCAAATATGGCTTTTGGTCTCGACCGAGTCCAGGTGTCTTTATTATGTTTATAATAATATTGGAGGGAAAGTGAAACACTGGCCACCTGATAACCAATCACACACTAGATTATCTTCGCATGGCACGCCCTGCATCTGGGTGCCCTGCTAATGTTATTGCCATTAATTTTCATTGATTCACACACACACTGTAATAAACGAAGATTTTGGTTATAGAAATCACCAGGAATTTCTCAGCACTGTGCTTAAAAAGAAACAGGGCAGACTGCAAATTCTGCAAAGCGACAATTTCAGAAACCTGTGGGACAACGTCAAACTTCGTAAGACACCTGCAGAGGCATCATACACTCCTGCGAGGCATCATACATTGCGGTAAGTTAACTGCAGAGCTAGGAGCTGCTTAGCCTTATCTATGTGTTAATGTTAAAATTAGCTAACATAGCGGAAGATAAAAGGAAAGTTCTTAGACATAAAGTTATCGTAACTTGCGTCTGGTATTACTGGTTTCATGAGGTAAAAAAAAATTATTTTCTTTTTTTCCTCTGTCTTGACTCTGACTCAAACCTTTTTGGACTCGGTCTTGACTAGTCCTGGGGCCTCATGTATAAACGTGTACGCATGAAAAGCTTGCGTACGATGGTTTTCACGGACACTTTGTGATGTATAAAAAATTAACTTGACGTGAGAATGCGCGGGCCATTACGCTAACTGTTGAGCAGACGTGAGAATGTGCGGGCCGTCCGCAAAGTCTTTTCTGGCTCTGTAACGTGGCGAATTCTAACTGAAAAGTGCAGAAAATCACCAAACATTACAAAGTAAAGTTTCCACTACAGTTACGGTCATTCATCTATGACGTTGACTATTCAAAAACATAATTACCACCGCTAATAAAAGTTTGATCATTGATGTGGATGATTCACATCAGAATGCCAAAACCCAAACGGAAAATGATATAATCTGCCACCACTTAAATTCTTCTGTTGAATTTGAGGGTGTCAAACAAACGACAAAATCCCTCAGGAAATGCATGTCACCCTCTGTAGGCTATATAGTTAATATTGCACGCAGCACGGATTATTTATCACATATGAAATATATACTCGCTGTGCAACTACAAGACTGGCATGGGAAAATGCAATTGTCTCTGTGAGCCTGACTCGGGCTCATCCATGGGGCACGTGTGATGCTTAATTGATCCGTGGATTATGTGTAAATCAGTGAACAAGGAGTGGTAAATTAGGTGTAGCCTATAAAAGGACGCGTAAAAGATATTGCTATACTTGATGTGTAATGGCTGCTCTGGCACTGCTTGAAGACTCTCAAATAGGAGAATCCGGAGAGAGCGTGTATTCAGAAACCAAACCGATTTGCTGGCCCACGATGATAACTGGCTAATGAGTCGATTCAGGTTGCCAAGGGCTATCTTGTTGGAACTCTGTGCTGAGCTTGGGCCGGCTTTACAACGTGAGACAGTAAGGAACCACGCGTTACCTGTCCCCTTGCAAGTGCTCACCACGCTGGGCTTCCTCGCAACGGGGGCTTTCCAGAGAGAGCTGGCTGACCGGTCAGGCATTTCCCAACCATCACTGAGCCGCGCCATGCCAGCTGTATGGAACGGTATCATCCGTATGTCACCCAGGTACATAAGATTTCCCTTCACTGTCGGTGAGCAGGCCAACATTAAACTGCAATTCGCAGCGATGAGCCGATTTCCAAATGTAATCGGAGACATCGACTGCACTCACATTGCTATAAGGGCACCATCTGATAATGAATTTGCTTATGTGAACAGAAAACACTTCCACTCTATTAATGTGCAAGTGATCTGTGATGCGCAAATGTGTTTGACCAATGTTGTGGCACGGTGGCCTGGCTCTACTCATGATTCATTTATCCTGCGAAATAGTGTGGGAAACAGACTTCAAGCAGAGGCGCAGGATGGCTGGCTTATCGGTAATATTTAATTTATGATCATTAGGCTACGGTAAAATAAGGCAATGATCTTGTATTGGCATCTGAGTATGTGGTTATTGAATACCCGTAGGTGACCGTGGTTACCCGTTGCACACTTGGCTCCTCACCCCGCTCACAAACCCCCAGAATGAGCAAGAGCGACGGTACAATGACCTACATACTCGGGCTCGGTCAGTGGTGGAGCGGACCATAGGGCAGCTGAAAGGCCTGGTGGCATGCTGCTTGACAGCCCACAGAAGGTGTGTCACATTGTGCTGGCATGCAGTGTGCTGCACAATGTGGCGAACAAACGTGGTGTGCCTCCGCCACAGCCCGAAGCAGAGATGGACGAACACGACCCGTGGCCACTGAACATTAGGCCCAATGCAGCAGCCTTACAGCTTCGGTTGGAGGTCATACAAAGAATGTGAAAAGGCAAGACAATATGCATTTACTTTTTGAGGTCTTTCATTGCGTCACATAAGTTAGTCAGACCATCATTTATTCGTCTTAATTCTGTCACTATGTCCATCATTGTGTTCACAATTTCATTTTGTGACTGCAGCACAACATCGGTGAGGACACGGCCAGTCTGGCGTCCCTCAGCAGCGGAGGCACGCGGTGCAGCCGATCCAGTGCGTGCTCCATCTCCTGCCGTGGAGGTGCTGGCCACACATGGGTCCCCCCTCCCCCTCTCCCCCTCCTCCTCCTCCTGAGTCTCCCTCGTGCCGGACTCCTCAATTTCCACATTGTCTAGAATAAACAAAATTACATCAGTTGGTTCAGACTGCTTCTTGTGCGTAATTTGGATGGAATTTTGTGTTTTGTTACTGGTCTTTAAATGTGTCTGAGTCGTGGTGTATTTCATACTTACCAGGATGAATGTTTGTGTCTCCCTCACATGCTGGCAGAACTCCAGCTATAAGTTCCTCGCCGATGATTGCAGCCACCCTTTCCTCCTGTGGCGTCAGTGCAGGTGCTCCCGACCCTCCACCTGTAGCTGCCACGCTTTTACGATGCGCCACTAACTCATTTTTTAATTTCTAGTTTAACATCGGACCATTTTTTCTTATCTTCTACCATGGTCCGGTTCTCCGAACCTACAGCATTTACGGCCCTAGTGACAGTATTCCACTCCCGACTTTTTTTGTTACTAATACCTAATGACCGGTGTCATAACCTGGCTCAAGGCCCATGACAAAAGAGGGAGCGAGGCATTGTAAATTATCAAAAGTGATTTATTTAACAAAAGAATAAACTAAACATATCTTTTGTAATGTGCAAAGTGTGTCTCTGTAACTGAAATAAACTCAAAACAAGATGTGGCAGGCAGGGTGATCAGGCCATGGTTGATGTCTGGATCGCAGTGAAGAGAGAGTAGTCTGACCAGGTGGAACTTTATCAGCTCACAGCTCCCAGGTGCACCAGATCTGCAATCAACTCAAACAAAGATGGGTAAGACCAGAGAGGTATCACTCCTACAGAGAGGCCCCACCAGATCACACAGGGGCCGTCACACCTCCCCCCATAAAGCCGGTGGCCCAAAGGAGCCAACGGCAAAACCAACTACCACATCCAGCCGTCACAACCGAACATTATTCAGAAAAAGCAAGTGTTACCAAAACCACCAAAATATAATACAGACTTATACCAAGCAGAAAGGAACCGTTGACCTCCAAATTGCGCCGATCCCATCTTGAGCAAAACCAGGTACCTGGGAAGCAAAGGAAGAGAACAGGCACACAAAAAACAAACAGGGTACAAAACAAAAAATGGCAATATCGACCTAGAGCAGAGGGGCACGTGACAACGCATCAGCTATTACGTTGTCCACTCCTTTAATATGTCTAATCTCAAGCGCGTAGGCTTGCAAAAACAACGACCACCTCATGAGTCTCTGATTGGGACATTTAAGTGACTGCAAAAATGTCAGCGGATTGTGATCCGTATAGACAACAAGGGGCCTCCCACCAACGTACACCTCGAAATGCTGCAAAGACCAAACGAGTGCCAGCGCTTCTTTCTCTATCACCGAATAATTCAGCTGATAACGGTTTAATTTTTTCGAAAAGAAGCTAACTGGTCTCGCCAGTCCCTGACCATCCTCCTGCAGCAAAACAGCACCCGCCCCAAACTGACTTGCATCCACTTGAATCATGAAAGGCTTATCAAACCGCGGCGCTATTAAAACAGGAGACGAACACAACAAAGACTTGATGTTCTCAAAGGCTTGCTGACACTCATCAGACCACAAAAACTTTGCACTAGCTTTCAACAACTCCGTCAGAGGAAAAACAACTGTAGAGAAATTTTTACAAAAGCTCCTGTAGTATCCGACTAGACCCAAAAAACGTAACTCTTTTTTAGTATAAGGAATATATTCCTAATTGTCCCTGATTTTACATTGCAAGGTATTGCCATTGGCCGAAACGTACCCCAATGGAAATGTGGTCGGCGTTTTGGGACATTTGCCATACACGCGTTGATTTTTTGGGCACATTCTGGCCATTTGGGTTGCCGATTTGGGCACACTTATGCAATTTGGGAACGCATGCACGACCACCGTTTGGGCCGTTAGAGGCGCTGTTTTTGAATCTGACGATTCGGAACGATATTGACAATTGGGAATACGTGGTAAGGGGGTGCAGGAGTGATGGCCAGTAGGGGGCAGATGTGCTTGGGACAATTGGGTACACTTTTGACACTTGGGTATAAAATTGGTATAAAATTGGTGGCAATAACTGAGTGGGGGCTGCAATGGGGGGGTCTTGGGGGTCTTGGGGGGTGGTGGGAGAGGGGGGTGCATAGGACATTCGGGAACACTTTTGCCAATCGGGAACACTTGTCATTTGAAAGGGGGGGGTTACAGTGGCCTGGGTGGGGGTCTTGGGGGGGGGGGTCTGGTGGTGGTGGAAGAGGGGGGGTGCATAGGACAATCAGGAACACTTTTGCCAATCGGGAACACTTTTGTCATTTGAAAGTATGGGGGGTTACAGTGGCCTGGGTGGGGGTCTTGGGAGGGGGGGGTGGTCTGGTGGTGGTGGGAGAGGGGGGTGCATAGGACAATCAGGAACACTTTTGCCAATCGGGAACACTTTTGCTATTTGAAAGTGGGGGGGGGTGCATAGGACAATTGGGAACACTTATGCCATTTGGGAAGGACAATTGATAACACTAAAACCTCCCTATGAAAAACAGGCCAAGTGTCCCGGGCTTTCAAAAGTGTTGTCTGACCCCTTCTGGGGGAGCCAGTAGGGACCCTTCCCACGGGTGTAGGACCACCAAAATTTGGTCATTTATTCTCCACAGCGCCCTCGGTAACATCGAACAGGTTCCAGGCCGTTATTTTACTGTTAAGTGTGGGAAACAGCATATTAGCATTGAAAATTGCTTCGTGACCTTTGACAATGGCTTCTTTGACCTTTACGTTTTACATTGTGGGACACTTGGGAACACTTCTTCCATTTGGGAAGGACATTTGGGAACACTTCTTCCATTTGGGAAGGACAATTGGGAACACTCAACCACCCTATTAAAAACCAAATGTCCTGGGTCGGGCGTTGAATCCTTTTTTTTTTTTTTTTGTGCCCCTGGTATACTAACTTACTTCCAGGGAGAGGAAGGGAGGCCAGACCGGGGCTTAGCCTGCAATCAGGCCTCGCGGTCGGACACCCTGCCCGGCTTGCACACCCCCTGATGGATGTGTGGACTCTGGCATTTTTAGGGAGGACATTTGGGAACACTTGCCATTTGGGAAGGACAATTGGGAACACTTTTGCCATTTGGGAAGGACAATAGGGAACACTTTTGCCATTTGGGAAGGACACCCTGCCCGGCTCGCACACCCCCTGATGTTACCAAATGTCAAAAGTGTTCCCAAATGGAAAAAAACCCTTATAAACCTAACAAGTACAAGTGAAAAAATTATACTTGTCATTGAAATATTGAAACAAATTTCAAGTATGTTGCATAAAAGGGGCGTGGCTACAATAATGGCTTGGTTCCAGCCCCCAGGACCTTTGCCTTGAGCATATAGGATTCCTGATGGTCTACGGTTACCACGCCCTACACGTTTAATCTATGGTTTGTGGCGGCCGCTCGCGTGCAGGTTTTTACGCGCGTAGCTCCGTTTTTTGAAGAAATACGGCTGTTTGAAGGTCGGACATTTGGGAACATTTCCCATTCATTTTCCCTTATAAAATCCTCCCATTCATTTGTAATTGCATTTGTCCCGCCTCCCACGCGAGCACGCTAGGTGCTAGCGACTCCAAACCAACTTGGCCCCGCCCCATTCGGGCCCGGCAACAACATATTAAAGTTTCGGAGCGCTGGCACGCTCAGAACAAAAGTTTCTCCGTTCAAAACTATATTTAAACATTGTGTTGGACGTACCGATCCTCAAGGCCATTTTTTGGGGGAACTTTGAACGGGACTTTTTTTGTTCTAGACGCTTTGGAGCAAAAATAATTGTGCGCTTTTATAGAGGGGCCCGCAGCCCGCTACTGTGCGAAATCTGGGGTCTCTGGGGGCTTTCCTTTATTAATTATTAATATTTATATTTTTTGAAAATGCCATGGGAAATGGAAGAAATGTTCCCAAATGTCCAAAAACCTTTTTGAGGAGCCAGTAGGGGCCCTTCCCATGGGTCCAGGTCCACCAAAAATTAGTCATCCATTATTCAGGACGCGCTCTTCAACACTGAACAGGTACCAGGCCATTATTTCAATGTTAAATGTGAAAAAAAAATTATTAGCATTGAAAATGCCCTTTTGACCTTTGGCCCCTTATATTTTGGGACACTTGGGAACATTTCTTCCATTTGGGAAGGACATTTGGGGGGAGCCAACTCCCCTATTAAAAACAGGCCAAATGTCCCATTTTGCACTAAGGGAAAGGCCTAAAAAATGTTTCATGAAATGGAAAAAGTGTTCCCAAATGTCCAGACCCCTTCTGGGGGAGCCAGTAGGGGCCCTTCCCATGGGTCCAGGTCCACCAAAAATTAGTCATCCGTTATTCAGGACGCCCTCTTCAACATGGAACAGGTTCCAGGCCATTATTTCAATGTTAAATGTGAAAAAAAAATTATTAGCATTGGAAATGGCCTTTTGACCTTTGGCCCATTATATTTTGGGACACTTGGGAACACTTCTTCCATTTGGGAACACTTCTTCCATTTGGGAAGGACATTTGGGGGGAGCCAACCCCCTATTAAAAACAGGCCAAATGTCCTGGATCGGTGGGGCTTTCAATACTTTGTTAAATTTTTTTTGACTTTTTTTCGTGCCCCTGGTATACTAACTGACTTCCAGTCAGAGGAAGGGAGGCCAGAACGGGGCATAGCCTGCAATCAGGCCTCGCGGTCGGACACCCTGCCCGGCTCGCACACCCCCTGATGGATGTGTGGACTCTGGCATTTTTAGGTAGGACATTTGGGAACACTTGCCATTTGGGAAGGACACTTGGGAACACTCAACCGCCTATTAAAAACAGGCCAAATGTCCCGGGTCGGGCTTTGAACACTTGTATCACTTTCGTGCCCCTGGTATACTAACTGACTTCCAGGGAGAGGAGGGGAGGCCAGACTGGGGCTGAGCCCACATTCAGGCCTCACAGTCGGGCAGCGCTTAGCATGGCTGCTCAGGAGGATAGGACATTTGGGAACACTTCTTCCATTTGGGCAGGACACAAATTTATATAAACTGGTAATTTCAGCACATGTGCTGAAGTTACCGGAATATGTAAACCCTTTGGTTTTTCTGGGAACACTTGCCGTTTGGGAAGGACAATAGGGAACACTTTTGCCTTGTCAATTGTTTTTAATAGGGTGGGTGAGTGTTTCCAATTGTCCTTCCCAAATGGCAAAAGTGTTCCCAAATGGCCGACCTTCCTGTGCAGCCATGCTAAGTGCTAGCATGTCCAAACCAACTTCATTTTACTCCATACAGAGCTGGCAACAACATACTCAAAAACCAGGGCTGTAGCAGAAAGTTGAAAAATTGCCATTTTTCTGGTTCAGGTTTGAGGCCAGAAATGCATCCAAAAGTCCTCCAGGTGGGAAATGACATTTGGGAACACTTTTGCCATTTGGGAAGGACACTTGGGAACAGTCAGTCCCCCTATCAAAAACAGGCCAAATGTCCCATTTTTGAAATAAGTACAGTATTAGGAGAGACCAACCCAGGACATTTGGCCTGTTTTTAATAGGGTGGGTGAGTGTTTCCAATTGTCCTTCCCAAACGGCAAAAGTGTTCCCAAATGGCCGACCTTCCTGTGCTGCCGTGCATGCTCTCTGCGTGATGCTAAATGCTAGCTCGTTAAGTATATTTATCTATTTTTTCTATTGATATATTCATCTGTCGACATATATATCATCCCTTTATATTTTATATGTTATATGAAGGCCTAGATAGTACATTTTCGGTTTTTTTTTAAACCCTGAGTTCCCAAATGTGACAAAGGCCTTGTCACTTTTGGATGGCACATGGTAAATCTACTCAGGTCACCAAGAACTCGGACAATTAATTTGCAGTCACACTTTTATACATATCATTCAATAAATCTGTTACCAAAAATACCACATTACATTGGTTTAGTTTAGTCAGTTCAGTTTATTCATTTCAGTCAATTCTATTTTTCAACAAACTTACTTAACCATTATTTCGACCTCTTTCTCCTCTCCAGTCCCTGGGTCTGAACCAGAGCTGAGGCAAAGTGCTGCTTCATGTAGGGCCTACAGCAATCACACACAGGTGCGCTGATGGTGGAAGATACCATGTGTCTGGGTCATAGGTGAGGGTAGATTTTCTAGTTGAAAATGTGTGCAAGTTTCTGTGTTTTCTAAAGTAAGAGGAGTGGAAAATGATTTTTTTCAAGAGTCTGTTTGTTTATTGTAGAAACTAGCAGTGAAATTCTAAATCTGTAAATGGTAACATAGGTGAGAGATAATTGAAACAATTAAGAGATGGTTGGTCTAGTAGGAGGGGCTTAACGTATATAAGCCTCTGGCCACCTAAGCATGGGGGCTCAGTCGGAGGGTGACAACAATCCAGACAGGTAATGTGAATTTTGCTAGTGGAAGCCTTGTGTAAAAAGATAGTTTTTTTGTTATTACTGAGTTCAAACCTTGGCCTGCCTGCCTGCCTCTGCCACAGAGTGGGCAAATTGTTAAGCCGCAAATATTAGCGTCCAATTTCTAAGCCTCTCCGAGATACACCTTTGTCTTTATGTTGAAATAGCACTTTAAAGCTGCACATACTGAAAAATTTAGTTTTTCGGATTGCTTTCAATTTTACAATATTTATTCAGCCTAGTGAGAGAGTAAAAATGTATATTCTTAATATTGAATAAAACAACATACTATTGCTACTAAGTCAGTATTATGGATTATTAAGAGTTAATTCCTCAGCTTATGGAGTTTTTTTCATCTTTCCTTTACAGATGACTTTAACCAAGCAGTCAACAGTGCCCGCTGTGCCACAGACTCTTCTCCGCCCTGTCCAGCCACCTCAGGCGGACACATGGGGTGCTTAATGCAGAAGAGAGGGGCATCCTCCTGAAGTTGGCTGCTCAAAGAATACCTATACGAAGCGAGCCCTGTCCATTACCCGGGTGCAAGTACAAAAGCACCCGACTGGACAAACACCTCCTCGATGGAAGTCACAGCGAGCTGACTCGAGAGGAGGCCGAAGCCCACCTGGCAGAGGTCAGACGGAAGAAGGCCCTGGGTCAGCTCGCTGTGCTTCGGGCGACCCAGCCAAGGTGGGTGCTGCGCAATCTCTGTCAAATCTGTTTAGTGTGGCTGATAAGGTTCTTTAAAAATGCAATGGGTCTTAAGTGTAATGTAATTGTATCATCAGCATCCCCATGGTGTCAACGTTGGATCATCGGGAGGAGGACAGCAGCGACGACAGCGTAGACAGGGAAGGGGCTCCCCTCCCAGAAGATGAGGTGGGTGATACAGGATGCCCCAACCCCGACTGTAAGGAGCGACTGTCCTCCTTCCTTGATACCATTAAAATCTTGCAGAGGAAGAAAAAGGGGCTCCAAAACAAGGTCCTTCAGCTGGAGAAGGAGCTGGTCTCCTGTAGGACCGTTTGCAGGCAGCAGGCACGGAGGATACGTCGGTTCACCGTCTCTTTCGGACAGGTGAGTGCTTCTGACTGGAAGGTGAGGAATAAAGTACAGAAGAGGTTTAAAAAAAATAACTCTTTATTTGCGTCTTGTCTACCAAAGTCTAATAAAAGCAGGAGAGTCCAAGTGGAGGAGGCGAGGGCGGCAGAGGCTGGCGGCAAGGAGGCTGGCGGCAAGGAGGCTGGCGGCGAGGATGCTGAACACAGGCCACACACAACACCTATTGTCCTTCCCAAACGGCAAGTGTTCCCAGAAAAACCAAAGGGTTTACATATTCCGGTAACTTCAGCACATGTGCTGAAATTACCAGGGGCACAAAAAAAAAGGATTCAACGCCCGACCCAGGACATTTGGCCTGTTTTTAATAGGCTGCTTGAGTGTTCCCAAATGTCCTTCCCAAGTTGCAAAAGTGTTCCCAATTGTCCTATCCTCCTGAGCAGCCAGGCTAAGCGCTGGCCGACTGTGAAGCCTGCGAGTGGGCTCAGCTCCGGTCTGGCCTCCCCTCCTGTCCCTGGAAGTCAGTTAGTATACCAGGGGCACGAACAATTTTTTCAAACACCCACATCCATCAGGGGGTGTGTGGGCCTGGGAGGGTGCCCGACTGTGAGGCCTGAATGTGGGCTCAGCCCCAGTCTGGCCTCCCTTCCTCTCCCTGGAAGTCAGTTAGTATACCAGGGGCACGAAAAAAAAAAGTGTTCAAAGCCCGACCCGGGACATTTGGCCTGTTTTTAATAGGGTGGTTGAGTGATTGCAATTGTCCTTCCCAAATGGCAAAAGTGTTCCCAATTGTCCTTCCCAAATGGCAAAAGTGTTCCCTTTTGTCCTTCCCAAGTTGCAAAAATGTTCCCAAATGTCCTAAATTCCTATCAGTTTCCCTAATTAATTAATTGATTCCCTTACGTTTACCAATTAACGACAGTTTGTCTAAAAATTGACTTAGTATCTACAAATAATGACTTAGTTACCCTAAATAATGACTTAGTTTCCCTAAATAATGACTTAGTTTCTCTGAATAAAGTGTTGAAAGCCCAAATCAGGACATTTGGCCTGTTTTTAATAGGGTGGTTGAGTGATTGCAATTGTCCTTCCCAAATGGCAAAAGTGTTCCCTATTGTCCTTCCCAAATGGCAAAAGTGTTCCCAATTGTCCTTCCCAAATGGCAAGTGTTCCCAAATGTCCTCCCTAAAAATGCCAGAGTCCACACATCCATCAGGGGGTGTGCAAGCCGGGCAGGGTGTCCGACCGCGAGGCCTGATTGCAGGCTAAGCCCCGGTCTGGCCTCCCTTCCTCTCCCTGGATGTCAGTTAGTATACCAGGGGCACGAAAAAACAAAACAAAGTGATACAAGTGTTCAAAGCCCGACCCGGGACATTTGGCCTGTTTTTAATAGGCGGTTGAGTGTTCCCAAGTGTCCTTCCCAAATGGCAAAAGTGTTCCCAGTTGTCCTTCCCAAATGGAAGATTTGTTCCCAAGTGTCCCAAATTAGAAATACCCAAAAGGTCAGAGGACATTTGGGAACACTTTTGCCATTTGGGGGGGACACTTGGGAACAGTCAAGTCCCCTGTTGAAAACAGGCCAAATGTCCCAATGTTTAAGTAATGTAGGAGCAAGCCCTACCCAGGACATTTGGCATGTTTTTAATAGGGGGTTGACTGTTCCCAAGTGTCCTTCCCAAATGGACAAAGTGTTCCCAGTTGTCCTTCCCAAATGGAAGATTTGTTCCCAAGTGTCCCAAATTTAAAAAGACCCAAAGGTCAGAGGACATTTGGGGACACCATTGCCATTCGGGGAGGGGACACATTGATTGGGAACAGTCAAGTCCACTGTTGAAAACCAAAGCCAAGTGTTCCCAAGCGGCGGAAAGACCTCCCGATGCTTCGCCGGCAGTCCAGGGGGCAGGGGTGAAGTCTCACCGGGAAAGGAGACCTCGGCACCCCTGCCCTGTGGCTCCCTCACTGGCGGGCGGCGCGATTTTGGGAACACTTTTGCCGTTTGGGACGTTTTTGGCCTCCCTCGGGGCCCTGCGGACATTTGGCACGCGACTCAATGGGGGCGACGGTCCTGGCGATTGTCCTTCCCAAATGGCAAAAGTGTTCCCTATTGTCCTTCCCAAATGGCAAAAGTGTTCCCAATTGTCCTTCCCAAATGGCAAAAGTGTTCCCGATTGTCCTTCCCGAATGGCCGAAAGTGTTGCCGATCGTCCTTCCCAAATGTCATAAGTGTTCCCGTTTGTCCCGAAAGTGTTCCCGTTTGTCCCGAAAGTGTTCCCGTTCGTCCGAGGGACAATTGGGAACATTTCGGGACATTTCGGATGAGCCCGTGTTCCCTTTTGTCCAAAGTGTTCCCGATTGTCCCGCGGGGAGATAAAAAATGCGCCACCTGGTGGCCGAAGTCGGAACAGGTCCCGAAACGGGACAAACGGGAACGTTTTGAAAAAACGATAGGTTTGGCGCCGCCCGGCCGGAGGGGGGCCCGGGGCCGCGGGCCCGGATCGAGGGCCGGGCCGGCGCGGGGGGCCGGGCGCCGGTCCGCTATTTTTAGGACCCCCCGCGGCGGCGCGGCGTCCCGGGACAGACGGGAGGCCGAAAGAATCCTTACTTTCGGATAAAGTGTTCCCGTTTGTCCTGCGAGTCGTAACGGGGAGTAGGCACAGGAAAATGTTCTACTGCCCTAACTTTGGCCTGGACCGGAGCTACACGGCCCTGCCCCACTACACGTCCCAAATACGTCACAGTAGCCCTCGCAAACTCACGTTTGGCCAAATTGACAGTCAGTCGCGCCTCAGACAACCTGTCAAACAATGCCCGAATGCGTTTAAGATGAGCATGCCACGTCTCACTATATATAACGAGATCATCTAGGTAAACAGAACAACCGTCTAGACCAGACACAACACGATTCAATCGTTGAAATGTGGCCGGAGCGTTCCTCAAACCAAACGGCATGACTCTATAAGAATAGAGTCCAGACGGTGTAACAAATGCCGAGACCTCCCGAGCACGCGCAGACAATGGAACCTGCCAATATCCCTTAAGCAAGTCAAACTTGCTAACAAACTTGGCAGAACCAACCTGATCTATACAGTCGTCCATCCGCGGCAGTGGAAAGGAATCTGGTTTAGTTACTGAGTTTACCTTTCTGAAGTCTGTACAAAACCTAGGTGATTTATCAGGCTTCGGGACCAAAATACACGGAGAGGACCAACTAGAAAATGACGGTAGAGCAATATTATTTTCCAGCATGTAAGCAACTTCAGAATCCAGATGTTTAAGTTTCTCTGGAGACATACGGTAAAAACGCTGTTTAATTGGTTGTGCATCTCCGACATCAACATCATGTTCGATCCAATTTGTGCATGTAGGAACATCGCCAAACAGACACAGATATTGCTGTATCAGACCAGACAACTCATCACGCTTAGACTCAGTTAAATGCACCAACAGACTATCAAGGTTACAAAGCGTCTCAGAATTTTTTAGACGACCATACAACAAACTGACATCTGGTTCCGGCACTCCATCTACGCCCTGAGATTCAGACACCGAACTCACAAGCAAAACAGGATGTACCTCATCACTCACTGACTGGCTTACATCAGCCTCACGTCTATAATAGGGCTTGAGAAGGTTGACATGACATAACTGTGTTGACTTTTTCCGACCTGGTGTAGCAATGATGTAATTGAGGTCAGACCTGCGCTCAACAACTGTATAAGGACCAGCATATTTAGCCTGAAACGGCGAGCTCACAACAGGCAACAGAGCAAGAACTTGATCCCCCCCAGACTAAACTCCTGATGCCTCGCACGGCGATCATAGAAATTTTTCATCTTACTCTGTGACACTTGCAAGTTCTCCCTTGCCATTTCACCTGCAACAAACAAACGATGCCTAAAGCCATTGACAAAATCAACCAAATTTCTCGGCGGATCGGCCTCCACCAAGCCATCCTTTAAAACAGCCAAGGGCCCATGCACTTTGTGTCCAAAAACCAAGTCATTAGGACTAAACCCAGTACTCTCCTGAACAGCTTCTCTTGCAGCCAGTATAAGCCAAGGAAGACCCCCCCCTCCCAGTCTCTATCCAGCTCTGTGCAGTATGCACGCAGGAGAGACTTCAGAGTCTGATGGAATCTTTCCAAGGCCCCCTGACTCTGTGCATGACAGGCTGATGACTGGTTATGACGGACATGCAACAACTTCAAAACTTGACCAAACATGTGCGAAGAGAAATTGGACCCCTGATCGCTCTGGATGACCTTCGGAATGCCAAAGACCGAAATAAACTGACTTAGTGCTTTCACCACCGCCTTAGTGGTAATAGCCCTCAACGGATAAGCAGCAGGATACCGAGTGTTTTGACACATTACAGTTAGTAGGTACTTACAGCCAGACTTAGAGCACGGCAACGGACCCACACAGTCCACAATCAGATGCTCAAATGGTTAATTTACAACCAGAATAGGCTGTAATGGAGCAGGTTTAACAGACTGATTGGGCTTACCCGTTAGCTGACACACATGACATGTCTTAATGTATGCCGCAACATCTTTCTTCACCCGCGGCCAAAAAAAATGCTTCAAGATGTTAAGATAAGTCTTTCTCACACCAAAGTGCCCACCCCGAAATCTAGTCGGTACCACCAACTGAACGACAGCATCTCCAACAAAGTCAGTACCCAGAGTCAACCACTTCCTAAACAACAAGCCATTTTGAACAAAATACCCACGTGCTACACTGGTAATCTCCTTAGCAGATGCAACACAATCAAACATTACCTTAAGGGAAGAGTCACCCTGCTGTTCCTGTACCAACTCAGTTAATGACACAGATAGCGGAAACTCTGACAGTGATGGAGCCAGAAACTCAACTTCACCCCCATCAGGTTCCCTCACAGACTCAGCGTTACTCATAGCTCGTGTACTTACACAGGCTGAGAAAACTCTAGGCAAGTCCGCGGCAATATGGTCAACAACAGACTCAACTGGGCAAGATGTAACTACTGGCAAAGGGGGAGAATCAGCCCAAACACGGCCACCAGCCAACCCGTTACCCAGAATGAAATGAATCCCCTCAATGGGCAACGCCGGACGCACACCAACGGCTACCTCGCCCTTCACCAGCTCACAGTCCAGGACCAACTTATGTAATGTATGGGCAAAACAGTTAAACCCATGCCATGACTAAGTATACAGTCACCCGTATCAGTGTCTTCTGACAGCGGCAGCACAGATCCGACAACGTAGGAGTCAAAGGCCCCCGTGTCCCTCAGGATTTTTACTGGCACCTTAGCCCCACTTCCTACCAGTGACACAAAGCCATCTTTAATAAAAGGAGCATAGGCTGCCAAGACATCCGGTTCAAGCTCTGTAGTAAGCAACTCAGATACACAGTCCACAATAACCGGCGCAGCGGCTGCCACAGGCTTAACCTTCGATACTCCAGGTTTGTTTTTAAAATGCAGGAGCGGACAATCAGCCTTCCAGTGACCCTTTTCATGACAGTAGTTACAGTTAGTGTGGACAGCATCACCTTGCGATACCGCCTCCGACATTGGCGCACCAGCTCTCCAAGAACGCTCACATGTTGTAGCCCACTCTCTAAAACCTCCTTTATGAAGCAACAAGTACTCATCTGCTGACGCAGCCGCACCCGCCGTCGTAACACACTGCTTCTCACTAACATATGTTGCAATGTAACCAGGAAGCATATCCTTAAACTGCTCCAAAACCACAAGATCACACAGACCCTCAAAAGTAGTGACCTCCAGCGCAGCCAACCAATGTTTAAAATGACCAGTCAGGTCCCGAGCAAACTCCATATAAGTTTGACCACTACGTCTCTCCCAGGACCTGAAACGTTAGAGATATGCCTCTGGCACTAACTCATACGCTTTTAACACAGCAGATTTGATAGTCGCATAGCCTGAGCTATCCTCTGTATTCAAAGATGAATAAGCTTCCGGCGCCCGTCAGCACACATTGAAGCATCAACGCACAATCTTCATCAGGCCAACCCCTAGCCCTAGCGACACGCTCAAACAACAAGAAAAACGTATCGGGATCTTTCTCATTAAACGGTGACAGTAGCCGTAAGTTATTAATATCAAAAGGAATGCACAGCTCCAGACAACTGCCCGCTCTGAGCTCCACTGGACCCCGTACTGTCAGCCGCTAAAGATAAACGGCGCCCCTCCAGATCCAATTTGGCCTGCTCTATTTCTTGCCGAATCCTCTCTACCTCAATCTGCTTCTTCATTAGCAATTCATGTTTACATCTGTCATGCTCAAGCTGAAGCAACAACAGCTCCCTCTGTTGATCAAACGATAAGCCCTGAGTCTGAACAAACGCACCCGCGGAAACCGTGGAGACTGGAGACTCATCATCCATATCCACAGCCAACACACCTTTCTCCCTCAACTCAGACTTCAAAACTACCCTAATGTTCTCCTTAAGGCGTTTGTCACTTACCACTACCGAGAAGTGTTCCGCAATCTTCAGCAACTGCTCCTTAGTACAACGCCCCAACGCCTCTCAGACGGAGCCGCAATAAACGCATCACACTCCGCCATTACAACACACTACAACCGGCAAAACAAAACCACAGCAACAGACCCAGCAAGACGGTGCAACGTCCCCGTGCGCATTAAGAGGATTAACCCCCACCTGGCATGGAGCTTCCCCGCTATCTAGATCAACCCAGCTAACTAACTCAACCCTAGTCTTCATGCAGCTACTTGTGGTGGGTACTTATGCACTAACGACCGCTGGCTAGGAAAAGCAACTAGCACGCTAGCAACCCTCCGAAAACCACGGACATGCTCCCAAGCCAAAAGCTTCACCCACGTTCGCCACAACACTATCAAGAATCAGCTCAACAAGCCCAAAAATGGGCCGTCGCTACAGCCTACAAGAGAAAACTCCACCCACAACAACCAACACACGAGGACCCACACCAGCCACCCGGATCACCTGTCGACCGTAGCCCCAACAAACAACTTATAAAACAAAAAAAAAAGACACCAACAAAGTCAATACAAATGCCAGAAAATAAGCCCTTACTACCCCGCTCAACCAGCCAAACCAACGTACAGCACCACCGCACTAACGAACAAACAAGCAAACAATAACCAAAGCACACAAAAAAAAAAAACTTCTTACCAGTCCGAGGGGCTGCCACGCTCCCAACAAACTAAACCACAGCAAACGCTAACCGAACACAAAGAACGGCACGAGCCCCCATTTTGTCATAACCTGGCTCAAGGGCCATGACAAAAGAGGGAGCGAGGCATTGTAAATTATCAAAAGTGATTTATTTAACAAAAGAATAAACTAAACATATCTTTTGTAATGTGCAAAGTGTGTCTCTGTAACTGAAATAAACTCAAAACAAGATGTGGCAGGCAGGGTGATCAGGCCATGGTTGATGTCTGGATCGCAGTGAAGAGAGAGTAGTCTGACCAGGTGGAACTTTATCAGCTCACAGCTCCCAGGTGCACCAGATCTGCAATCAACTCAAACAAAGATGGGTAAGACCAGAGAGGTATCACTCCTACAGAGAGGCCCCACCAGATCACACAGGGGCCGTCACACCGGCCGCTAAACAGGACACATTTCCTCGCCTCCACCTCTATAAATAGAACCTCGATCTCAGTCTGTGAAGTTCTTCTTTTTTGCGTGTTTAGCCATTGTAATTCAGTCAACGAAATGATCTCAGCGGCGCATTTATGGGCAATCTGCATATTAATTTATGGGAGGAGGCAAGGCGGGGTGAGCGGCTCGTTCCCGTGCGGTCAATCTTACGTTGATTGTGATTTATAAAGGAAAGGTGCGCAGGACCTGGCATATGAACGGTTTCATACATGTGAATATTTCTGTGTGTAGGTACTTTTCAAGTTTTGGCCGTACACCATCTTCTGGTATGAAAGCTGCGCAATCTTTTATACATGAGGCCCCAGGTCTTTGACTTGTCTTGGACTCGACAAAGGTGGCCTTGACTACAGCCCTGGCAAGAGAACAGACTTATTTACGGTAGTTTGACTTTTTCCATCCGCATTCAGCGAAGACCCGCCCTACTCTGCCTCTGATTGGCTAGTACTTGTTGTCTTCTTTACAGAATGCGGTGCGACGGAAAAAAATATAACACTACTGGAGCGGGCTGGACAGATGATGGCAGGCTTAATGCTGATATGGCACAATGATTAACATTATTTTGAAATGGCACTTCATATTACCATGGTTGCTGACTTCTGAGTTAGATTAAGGAAGGAATGTGTGAGTTAAGGCCGTTTCACATTGTACGTGCAAACGGCAGCACTGTGCTATGAAACCCATTATTGTCAATGGCTTGCGCGTGCAAGAACTGGTCTGCTGCTGCGCTGAGCAAAGCGCAACACAAGCGGCATTTCGCGACTGGCCTGCTCTTGGCGCGTACCACGGTCAAAGTTCAACATGGTTCAACTTTGACCGCGGCCCGCGCAAGAGCGGCCGCAGTGCGCTGTGACGTGCATTCAATTGTCTGAAAAAAAAAAAAAAAAAACAACAAAACCACTGAATACACATGGATCCACAAATGGAACATGGACGAGAGGTTGATTTTGGCCGTCAGCGATCTCCCAGAGCTGTATAGGCTACGACACAAGTTCGAGGTCGTACAGAGACCTCGGACGCAAAACTATGCTGTGGAAGCATATTTCACCATAATAAGCATGCCAGCTGTGTAGATTATTGTAGCCTCTTAATTTAAATCATTCAGGTTTGTTTTAGCTATGTGAAATCAACATATGTCTCCACTGAAATACAGTCCTATGTTACATTTTTCTCAGTTACTTTGGTGCGTTTGTCAAATCATAATTGCATTTGCACAACAGTGCGTGCATTTCTTAAAACAATTGATGTAAACTGCACCACATAGTGACTGACCTGAAAAATTGTGTATCTTGCTGGAAATCTTTTGTTTGTGTACAAAGCAAGTATTTATACCAATCAATGAAACTGACAAGTCCTTACACCATTGTTTATACCACGATAGTGAAACTGCTTTGTGTTGTTGTCCATATTTAACAGTTCACTCTGGAAGTATAGTCTAATGAACAATGCACATGAAAGGGAGCACTATTCCCTATGTGACAGTTACACATTGTCATCTCTGATCTGAGAAATACGCCAAAGCAACGGAGAAGAACTGTAGCCTACTGCTGTGAGCTGTGAAAACCAAATACCAAGTTGATTATACAGCTCCATACAGGTATTTGTAGGATATATTTGTATTTTTTATAAAAAAAACAAACAATTTATACTCTTTATTGATCCCCAATGGGGAAATTACAATTTATACTTGGTTATTACACAATAATAATATTGTATTTGTAGGTTTATATGATGTAAAATATGTTTGGACTGATTGACACAAGTCATGTTCAGTTTCATTGAAGTTCACATATAGGTATATAGGTAGGTATATGGCCTTTACACAGAATAACTACCCATTTCCAAATGTCTAAGTTCCAGTTTTGAAGGAATTAATTGCACATATGCATTAAACAAAAAATGTTTTCCAGAGAATGAATGATGCAAGTATGAATGTAGGCTCATATCTTAGCTTTATTATACCCCACTGCAATGACTGCAGACCTCTTACTTAAGTATATAAACATGCAATGACAGTGTTGAAATGCAACATTTTATTTAGAAATGAAAATAATCCACACGTCTTCATCTATTTAGAGGAGTATAAGAAAAGGTGGAAGAACCTAAGGGACAGGTACATAAAGGAGATGAGACAAAAAAGTGGTGCAGGGGCAGACTTGGAAGTACTTTTCCATACTATCTTATCTGGAGCCATACGTCAGAGAGAGACAAATAGCCAGACGCTCCGTTGTAGAAATGGGCTTTCGTAATGTTGTTCGCATCTGGGAAATCGTAGGCCTGACTGTCGTCAGCAGACTGTCAAATTGCTCCCTGTGGAGCGAAAGTACCCCTGGAACTCTCTGGACCTGAGGGTCTCGTGCACCCACACCCTTCTTCCTGTTGCCTTCCTCCGTCTTCTCCTCACAAACAGGGCAAGTGCCAAGGCTCTTTTGTTTCAAAAACAGAAACATCGTCTCCACCAAATCACTACTGTGTATCCACAATGTCGCATGTACTGCACGCCTGATGTAAACACCGGACGCAGACGTAAATTTGCGCTGAGGCCGGCAGCAAGCACACAACAAATATAGTAGGGAATAGGACAACCTAGCGGCGAGCGCAGGGTATGCCGCGTACAATGTGAAACGGCCTTCACACATCAGTATAGGCAAGTCAATTTGGCATCATGTGTATAACAGTGTGTTAAATGTAATTCGTATTATTAATAAATACTAAGGCCTTCATGTTCCCAAACAGCAGTAGTTGATCATGACTTTTTAAAAAGTGTTAGCTGTGAATAAGTGTTAAGCTTTTCACCACTTGATATAAAAGCTTTACTCTGCCTATAAGTGTTAAATGACCATACATTATTACTGGATGGATCATTCTAATGCATGCATCAAACAGTTTAACAATGTACTACTGAGAAAGGAGTCACTTTAACTTAGCAACAGCCACAAAACACAATAATTAAAGTGGTAATACTTTTGGTCTATATTTCACTTTGGTTGGTGGTGACTGTAATTTTGTAGCTCTTGTAGAGACTGTTATAAGATTCAGTAAGATTGGGGTTACATTTGTTTCCTGTCTGCTTTCAACTTTGACTCAATAAAATCCATAAAACCACAGAGTCGTCTGTCCTTAAAATGTGAATGTGTGTGGGCCTGAGCCAGACTGGCCACCATCCTTACGATGATAATAATCATCAGCTCAGAGACCCACTGCTGGGAGTACGTATGGATATGTAATGATAACAGATCTTCACACTCACACACTGAAGCATGTTGCAGAGGATAACAGCTATTCTATTAGATACTTAAAAGTATGTTTTGTTTTTTTTCAGCTGCCCTGGATACCAACAGCTTGTGCAGAACAAACATGAGCAGCATCTGTGAGGAAAACCACTAAAATTCTGCAAATATAATATACTAGAAAATAGCAAGTTCCTCACTTACAGAGCATGAGAATGTTAAGTTTAAAATACAGACTGTCTGCTAAAGTCATTTTATGGTCGAGATCAACCAAGGTTATGTGAATCTTATTTTGTATCAGTGGATTTTTTTCGACCGTCTTACATAAAGGCCTCGATGTATCTGATGTAAATTGTTTTCAATTGGTTTGAACATAACTGGCAGCTTAATAGGAAATGACCTCAAGAATAACTCATATCTGTTGAGGCGATCATATGTTGTCAAAGACTCCACCTCTGAAGTAGAGAGCAGCCTTCCTGGAGCTCAGTTAGACATCAGAGCTGTGATCATACGCACCACCATGAAACAGAGCCTGATAACAGCTCTAATTCTCTGCAGCATCAGTAAGTACTGACAATACTTTTCTCTCAACTTTATACTTCAAGCATTAAAACTTATTTGCTTATTATTATATTTATTAAGAGGTATTGTTTACCTTCCTATAACAAGTCTCTGCTGTTTGTTTCAGGCTGGATCTCTGTCTCAAGTTCTGAGTCTCACACTGAGACTGTGGAGGGTCGGCCGGGTGGAGAAGTCACACTCACATGTTCTAACACGTCCAGCCGAGACACTCCAACACTCTGGTTGAGAGTGGTCAACAGAACCAAGGCCAGCTGGATCTCCACAATGATCAGCTCTATAGGAAAACCTTTATACAGTGATGGAATTCAAAATGGAAGATTCAGCATGAGTACCAACATCTCCACTCTCTCTCTCCAAATCAAACATGTGAATGTATCTGACCCTGGACTGTATTTATGTGGATTTTACATCGAAGGACGTTATAATTTCAGCGCAATACACTTCAATGTTAAAGGTAAGATTATAAAAAATCCTGTGTTCTGTATTCTGCTTTTTATATATGCCAATATCATAATTAGCAAAAAAAGAGCACATTTCATTATTTTAAAACAAGAGTGATACCATTTTTCAAGGTAAAATCAGACATGATCTTATCTTGATTTTGTTAAAAGGCAGTGATGATTCTCATGATGACACTGACAGGAAGTCTGAAAGTAAGATTCTCTTTCACATTTCTTTAGTTGTGCAGAGTGACTGCTAGTCCTTTTAAGATAAAAACAATGTGTCTATCCTAACTTTGGTTAATGTTCTCACAGTTCTCAAGCCTGTAAATGAAACCCAGTCAATGCAATCTCATGATGACGACAGGAAGTCTGAAAGTAAGATTCAACATAAAAGATTGAATGTTCTCACAGTTCCTGAGCCAGTAAATGAAAACAGAGTAATTCTATTCTCTTTCTTTCAGCAGAGTCTGATGGAACAGCAAAGCTGATGAGTTTGATCCTGGGAGCTCTGACTGTTCTCCTCTTAATGATCATCATTGGTCTGGTTGTTACAATCACTAAACTTCAGAAAGGTACTTCCTGAAAGCTATTCTATTTTTGTG
Organism: Sander lucioperca; assembly: GCF_008315115.2. Classification (NCBI taxonomy): domain Eukaryota; kingdom Metazoa; phylum Chordata; class Actinopteri; order Perciformes; family Percidae; genus Sander; species Sander lucioperca. The sequence goes on from NC_050181.1 coordinate 29,644,277, forward strand.
TTCCATTTTTATTTCTTCATTAATTCTCTAAAATTGTGTGAATATGTTGAGAGAATAAAACATGTCACATTTGCCAAAACAGAATAAGAGTAAAGTAATGATGAATAATGATTGTCAGTGACCTGATTGGACGTTTTGTCTCTTTCATTCAGCTGCCAATGAAGAACAGAATCCACAACAGCCTGAGGTATATCAACTTTTATCATTTACTTTTATTTGTTTTATCATTTTTAATTGTGTCCAGTTATTATTTTGTTCAAGATAAGTGAGTGTGAATATTCTCTTTGACAGAACCAGACCTCTGAAGAGCTGAACTACGCAGCTGTAGCTTTCTGTCCAAAAACAAGAAAAACAAGAGAAGTGGAGCCCAATGTTGTGTATGCTTCTACTAGATAGACTCAGGATGAAAGCAGAGAAGAGTTCAGAATAAAACTGATGCTTTATCATATTCATCTGCAGATGGTGGACAGGAGGACTGACATCACTTTGTCAAAAGAAGGACAAAAGATGTGCAACCTTCTTCCTAGTGCCGAGTTTGAATTGTAATCTCTTTTAAATATGTAATTAGTCCACATCAATACAGAAAGAAGATTTGTAAATGCTGACTTGATAGCAGTGCGTCTATGCTGGTATGGGGAATACAATTCCAGAGACACAGCAGCAATCCAGTTTTACATTTGACTTAAAAAAAAAATTAACTACTCGCTTTTCTTTTCTTTCACTACTTGTCTCTGATAAACTGCATTTCATCGGTAGTTCCACTTCCCCTCGTTCACTTCCTCTCAGATAATACAAAGCAGCATAAGTCGCAGGGAGGCTGTTTCTGTTAAAGGGGTGATAGAATGATTATATAGGGTATTTCACACTGTTCCTTAAGGTCTCCTAATAGGGTATGTAACATCTCATATTTCAGACACTGCAATGTTACACATTGTTTGTCTGCTATTTTGTTATTAAATTCACTTCTGAGACTTTTTTTATGCGAGAAATCAACTATATAAAGCTCAAATATGGGCCGTTTTACGAAAATTGATGGCTAATTGCAAATTTGGTAAGACGTGTCGGACTTCAGGAGCTCCACACAGTCTGACAAGAAAGCGGCAGCCTGCTGGGCTCCATACCCAGGGCAAAGTATATCACAGCTACCCTAAGGTCTTACAAAGCTAACACTTTTTCAATTTAAGGCATTTTTGTGAATTTGAGGGGTCTGGTTAGGAGGAGCTGCTAGCTAGGCTATGTGTCCCATTCAATCCTATGGGGAAAAAAAAAAAAAAAAAAAAAAAAAAATCACCGCTACACTTTTGGCATAACTATAGTATATTTACACTTTGAATTTGTATTTCACGGCATGTATATCACAGCTATCCTAAAAGGTCTTACAAAGCTTAGTTAACACTTTTGTCCGATTTCAATGTAATGCATTTTTGTGAATTTCAGAGGTCTCGTTAGGAGGAGGCAAGATAGCTCTCATTGATAGAGCTCCATCGAGCTCACTTGCGGACAAGAGGCGTTTATTTCCCTGATCGTTTGTTTAAATAACTCACACATATCCATTTTAAGATTAACTGGAACCTGCGGTAAGAGATTGTGGGCGTAATGAAAAGTGAATAAATTCAAATAAAGTAAATTTAGTGATAAAATAGCAGATGAACAATGTACACAATTTCTGAGATCTACGCGACCTATTCAGAAGACTACCTGATCTCAGATCAGTGGTGTAGCCTATGTCAATGTTGGGGCGTGACAAAGAGACCAGAGCCAAATAAGGTACAGCCACATAGTTGACGTTAACTATGAGTTCGTTGAGATTTGCCCGTTGTCAGAGGCAGTTTCAAATTGTGAGATTTGCAGAGGAAAGAGGTGTCAATGGGATTTTGAGGTTCTATGCATGTCCTATTTACCCACCAAACTGTCGTTATTCAACAATGACAAGGTAAAATCTGTTTTGCATTCTATCACCCCTGAAATGGCATGCACCTCATTGGAAAGTACTACTTGCTGCATTACTTGTAAGAAAGGTGCTGTAATGTTCCGAGACACGCGATTAAACCCAACCCAGTGTTCGCGTGGTTCTGTTGAAACATTTTGTAGGACTTGGCAACCAGGGGCATAGCAAAAAATTCTGGGCCCTGTAGAAAGGCATTTTCTATGGGCCCCTACCCGCATCCACAGCTATTCATTCTAGCATCTTTTTGGGCCCTCCTCACATGAGGGCCCTGGGTACTCAGTCCCCGTTTTCCTCCCAGTTCGACGCCCCTCTTCATCAATATAGTAGAAGATAGGCAAGACATATCACCTTGGCTCCTACCTTAACACTTAGCTCTGATAACTACCTGAGGTCTGATGTCAGTATGTCGAGCAGCTTTGTACTTTGATTATTATCTAATCTGATTATCTACCGTACCTATTGTGTTTGTGTCTGTGTACGTATGTTATTGTAAAACTATTTCTGTAATATTTGATAGAATTTGTATGCAAGGTTTGCTTTCTAAAATACCAATAAATAGACATTATTGTTATTATAGTATTACTGCTTCATACAAATCACCATAAATACATAATTTCAACGAGGCTTGGTAATTGGCTGCATGAGATTCTGATTTAAAAAGATGAAAATAGTTTAATTTCTGAGAGCAAACAATTATCATCTCTAATTCTACCATCAGCTGCATAACAAGATGCAGCAATGCTGATGTTGCTATTAGACAAGACACTTTGCTACCTGCAGGCATTGAATGCTATTTTCTGTCATTATTTTTTTTTATTGGAGGTCCTGAGTAATGTCACTGTAAAAAAATAACCTGAGACAAAAGATGATAATTGGTGTTTGATGGAGGAGGAGACTGTGCAGAGTCTCTTATACTGAGAGTTAGATAGACGGAGAGAGGTACCCAGCACTTGTTTGACAGGAAGAGAGGGCGCAGTGTGGTGTGAACACGACCGAGGTGAAGATCATGAGGCCTGTTAACTGTGAAAAAACACCTGGGGTTAAGAGGAAACTTTATATTCTGACAATTCAAACACAGCTCATTGTTTGCCTGTGGTTAGTTGAGCATAAGCACAATACGATACATAAAGATATATAACGTGACAGAGTGGTTTTCTACCATCCACAACAACGTGAGTGACCCAACCAGTATGCAGCGATGTGTCAACTGCAGTCTGAGCAGCTGGATAGGCAAAAGAACCATTTTTTTTATTTAATTCAACAATTGTTAACGCCATTGGCTGAGTTTGTATGTAGCAACAATAAGGAACAGGAGGCCTGCATCAGAGAGAAAAGTGGAGACTCATGTTCTTTATAGCGCCCGCAGATAGACAAAAGAAGCTCATTTAACTGCTGGAGCAGTTATGGTCCAATGGGCTAAGCTAACCTAGGCTCGTAAACAAAGGCACACAGATACCAGAGGCTAACGCAGCTCGCAACATTAATCCCCCTGTCTAAGTGGATATAGGCTATCTGTTTCTTTGCAGGAGAACTATTAGCTTTTTCAGGTTCATACTTGTATTTTGTGTTTATACTAGGACATGTTTACATACTTTGATGTTCAAAAAACACCATCTTTCTCATACTGCCAATGGCTGCTGCTCCTGTATTCACCCTCTGTTGGAGCGCAACCCGGTCTCACGCCAGTTCGTAAATCACAATTTTTCGTTTATTTTGTGTACAGGTCACGATTTTCGAATGTTACCATTTCACGAACTGCCATGACACTGGGATGCTGTGGGGGATGCAATAATGGGGAAATTAAATGCCACAACGGGGAAAATAAACGCCACATGCCGGCGACAACAACAGGACGGACCTCCACACGGATCCCCGGGCGCAGGGACACAATCTGCTATCTCTGTGGCACGCAACAACGGGGACATGAAACGCCACAACAACGGGACGGTTGAGGTTAGGAAAAGAAGATACTGGGAAAGGAACCGTCACAAGCAGGACACGCCGAAAACAACGGGACAGTTGTGGTTAGGAAGAGAATAACGCGGAAAGGAACTGCAACACACGGGACGCGATCCCCGCTCTCTGGGGTGAAAGTCCTGTATTGTTCGAGCCATCCACCACCCTTACCGACCTCTGTACGCGGATTTTCTGGTTTTCGTACTACTCCCTACCGTTGCCGTGATCACAAAATATGCTTCCCATTTAAATACATTAAAATTCGGAATCGCCACACGAAAACAACCTAATCGTGTCCTGTTCACTCACTACACAACCAGACATGACCCAGCAGTAATGTGACCCGAAATTTAGGAGAAATGTCCAACATTGGCCTCCAAGATTACAGCCATTTGGTGTTAGCATGCAGTTACTTAAAGTTAGCAGTATGCTAACGTTGGATTGTAGTGGAACGAAGCAGCACTTTCTACCATCAATAGCAGCACTCTACAGTCAAAAATCACAGATAAAAGGCTTTTAAACCTAACTCCAAATCAGCTAACTTCTTAAAGACCTCTCGTAACAAAAAAACAATATAGCCAAACTAAACCAACAGAAACGAAGGGAGAACTGGAACAACCAGCAGGCAGAGAGAGAGAGAGAGAGAGACACTGCAGCCAGGCTTAAATAAACTGGCAACACTCAGCTACTTTAGTGTCCGATGTGATGCAGTAACGGCACCATGCCATCTAAACTCAGCTGGATTCATGAGGACTATGGTTAACTGCTCCTCAGATCTCTGCAGGGTAAATCCAGACAGCTAGCTAGACTATCTGTCCAATCTGAGTTCTGTTCCAGAGGCTTTTAGCACCACCCAAGACGATTGTGATTGGTTTAAAGAAATGCCAATAAACCAGAGCACGTTTTCTCCCATCCCAGAATGCTGTGTGCACTAGCCAGACCCTCCTCCCCAGCGCTGTGGCGGAAGGTCTGGCAATGCGAGACTAACGTGATGCATACAGCAATAAATATATGGAATACGTATGAATTACAGTGCTTTACTTTTCATAGCTATGAGTGAATTGTACATGAGAACAGCCTGGCCACTGTGGTCACAAACAGCGCTGTCTGCATCTGTATCATTGATGAGATCTGAACCAGAGGAAGCACAGCCTTCAGCTCTCTGCATCATAACCACACACAGAGACCTCAATGTTCCAAGAGACACTTATCGTCACACTTTACAGACTCAATACTCACACAAACTCACATCTCTGCTTTATGGTGAAAAGATGCATGCTGCAAGGTGACACTTGCTCACTTGTCTCATATCAAAGTGTTTACTCTGCTAAAGGCTGCACATGATTCAGATATGACAGGTAGCAGCAAAGCTACAGCAGGTGAAGACCTGCATTTTAATCCTACTAAGCCTTTAATGCAATAACTAATATTGGCCAGGTATGATTCAAACTGCTGTTACTGATACATTCATTGAATCAGCTTCTATTGTGTTTACATTCCATGTGCAGTTTTTTGAGTTACTGTAGCAGGTTTGCCAGTTTATTAATAACATCAGCATCTCTGTACATTTTCATTTTGTAGCCGTTTATTTTTAAAATAAAAATGTAATGCAGAGTGTTAAAATTGTAAAGTTGACACAAAATAACAGGCAGAACACAAAAGCAAGGCTCTTTCTGGTCAAGTCTTGATAGAGGAATATAAAACTGTAGCTTATAATAGTCTGTGTCATGCTATGTCACCAGTTATGGAACTCTCACACTTCTTGGCTAAAATGGGTTAAATGGAAAGAAAAAAACTTCTTAAAAAAATATAACCACAGCTTCTGCTTTTGCCTGAGTTAGCTGGACATGGTATATGAAATATCATAATCAGCAGAGAACCTTAACATTATCAACATATCAGGACACTTAGTCAAAATACTTGATTTCAAAATTCTACTGTTGGTTTATAAAGCACTGAAAGGTTTAGGGCCAAAATGACATGTCTGATCTGCTGCTACATGATGAACCAGACTATGAAGAGCTCTCAGGTGGTCTGGGTCAGCTCTGCTTTCTGTCCCCAGAGTCACAACTAAACATGGGGGTGTTCAGTTTTTATGCAACACATATCTGGAGCAAACTCCCAGAAAACTGCAGGTACACAGCAACTCTCACTTCTTTTAAATCAAGGCTGAAGACTTTTCTTTTTGCTGCCTTTTTTTAAGTTCTTACACAGCGACTTCTAAACTTTTGCTCAGACATTACCTAGATATCTTAAATGTTATTATACGTGGTAAGAATTTTCTCCTGTTCTCCTTGCAGCTATGGTTTTTCGTGACAGCATTTACATTGTGACTGTGAGCAGCCGGATAGACAAAACTAAAGAGCAGCCCGCCCCTCTTTACGGTGAGACCTCTCTTACTGGAGCACAGTTCACTTCCAGACATTGAAGTGGTGCAGACATACTGTTCACACAAAGATGAAGCTGGCCTCGATAACAGCTTTGCTCTGCACCTTCAGTAAGTACACTTTGGTTCTCAACACAACAATTGCTAGTTTTACTTCAATACAGCAATCTGCCAGAGCTGAAACTTACAGACCGATTCATTAATGATTGAATGTGCGTGCATTGTGTTGAATTACAAGTTGAAGTGAAGGAATCAGCATGCTGTTTGTTTCAGGTTTGATCTCTGTCTGTGTTTCTGAGTTCCACACTGTCGAGGTCCAGCCTGCTGAACAAGTCACACTGATGTGCTCCAACTTCAGCAGCTTTACCGCTCACATGTTCTGGTTCAGACTGGACAGCAGATCCAACATCAGCCGTATCTCCTCTATGTGGAGCTCTGATTCAAATGCTTCACTCTACGATGGATTTCAAAGTGGAAAATTTAACATGACATCCAACACCACTACCCTCTTCCTCAACATCAACCATGTGGATTTATCTGACTCTGGACTGTATTTCTGTGGATTTTACTCAGATGGAAAGCCAGTAATTGTTAGTGGAACATATCTAAAGGTTCAAGGTAAGATTCTTTTTAAACTGAAAAAAGCAGATAGCTTATGTGTACTTTCTACTAACAAATATGGACTGATCTCAACCCACAAGTTGTATTTAATGATCTCTCTTGTAGAAGTGTTTGATGGAATAAAGAGTCCGACCAGTGTGATCCTCGGTGCTTTGACTGTTTTCCTCGTTCCAGTCCTCATCAGTCTGATTGTCATAATCAGGAGACTTCATACAGGTAAAGCAGTTCTGTCAATATGATGAATTATTCCAGAACTCCTTGTTTGGTAAATTGCATAACATCAATGTTTGAAAAGGATCAATTAATTGACCAGATGTATTTTTTCTATGTTATAGCTGATAATGAAGAACAGAATCCACAACAAACTGAGGTGAATCCCATTTAACGTTGAATAAAGATTAAGGTTACGTTTTCTTTCATGTTTTGTGGTTTAACCCTTGTGTTGACTTCGGGTCACATTGACCCGTTTTTAATTTTTGTTTTATATCAGAAAAAATGGGACGTAGAAATAAGCACTGCAAATGTGTAGAAGAAAAATTTTACAATTTAAAACGTTGGAAAAAGCAAAAACTAACTGTGAAAAAAAGGCGTCAAAAAAACTTGAAAAATGTGCTTGAATCGCTTTGGGTAATTTATGAGCGAATGGTTTGGTTTCTTCTCACCGACGTTGCTGTGTGTGACTGTAAATACTTTTTTGATCTACAGAATGTGGACTCTGATGATCTGAACTCTGCAGCTCTGAGGTTCCTTCCGAAAACAACAAGGAACAGGAGGCCTGCATCAGAGAGAGAAGTGGAGACTCAGGTTCTTTATAGCGCCAGCAGATAGACACAAGCAGCAATAGGACTGCAACTCTCAGTGGAACTGATGCTCTATATTCATCTGCTGCCAGAGTCAATGGCAACAATCTTTTATTGAATAAAGTTCCGGTACTCATGGTCAGTTTGCATTTTCCTCCTTGGGTTTCTTTCCGTCTCTCGCTCAGCAAAAAGTCTGTCTTTCTTATTGTGTCTGAGATCTCCAATCTCTATCTGAGAGGAACAACAACAAGGCCAGGCTAGCAAAGTTTAAAAAGAAACTGTGCAAAGTGACCTAGCTCAGTGGTAGAGCAGGAGAGGTTATATTGATATATATCAGATATACTGAGAGGTTTATGCCTTGACGCAGAGGTTGAGGGTCCGAATCTGACCTGTGGCAATTTCCTGCACGTCTTCCCCCTCTCTCTCTCCTTTCTCACCTAGCTGTCCTATCGAATAAAGGCAGAAAAAGCCCAAAAAATAAAAACTATGCAGCTACATAGACATAAAAAAAAAAACATGGTTGGAGAATAGCCATGATGTTTAATATTTGCACTACTTTAGTGTCCGATGTGAAGCAGTTACAACACCATATAGCATCATCCAGGGTGAGATTTGTCAATAAAGCAGATGGAGGGGGGGGGAATTAAATCCCCCTTCCAACACCATGGATATAGTGCCACTCGGCCAGTAATACCAAACCACTTTTATGCACTTCAATATCCAATGGAGAATAATCTCAGAATGAAATAGCACAACGTGGTGCCAACATAAAACAGAGCTTTCATGACGAGAGTGGAGTTCACTTCACGGCATAAACAAAATACATTCATCGTGGAAAAACTTTTTAAGAATAAATCATATCAGCTTCTTATACAGACTGGAAGTATAGTAAATAAATAAATAAATAAATGAATAAATAGCCATAGAATGAACCAGCGCCCTGCTGTGACAAACATATGTATGAGTTCCATCACAGGAAGTCTTCAGCCATGACCACAAACACCAAATGACTCGCTGTTTTCAATAACCAAGAGTAATGCTGTTTTAAAAAAAAGAAAATGACACAAGAATCACATTTAAATGCTGGAACATTGTTATGTCCTGGCTCTTAGGCCACAAGAAATAGAAGAGTGAGTGATGGATGTGTGAGAGTAAAGTGCAAACAAAGCATAACGATAAACAAACAACATAACCAAACTAAACCAACAGAAATGAAGGAGAGAACTGGAGCAACAACAACTAGCAGAGAGAGAGAGAGAGAGAGAGAGAGAGAGAGAGAGAGAGAGAGAGAGAGAGAGAGAGAGAGAGAGAGAGAGAGAGAGAGAGAGAGAGAGAGAGAGAGACTGCAGCCAGGCTTAAATAAGCTGGGAACACTCAGCTGTTCCAGGTTAGCCTAACGAGCAGCAGAAATCTTTGAACTTTAAGTATGTTTTCCCTGCGTGTTGCATTCAACGTGAAAATGAGACTCCACTTGCCTGGATGAGTGCATGTCTTTCCTCCTTCTAGAAGGGTTTGTGCTGTGTTAAACTGACTCACCCAGACGCTGCATGCGTTGGCGTCTGAAGAGGTCTGCTTGCTTCAGTGGCCACGCCGCCTCTCCGTGGTGCACTGCCCCACGTGCTCCGTCGACGTCCTCACGGGACCAACCGCTGCTCTTCCTCATTGTTGTACTTTAGGTTTCAAAAGGTGTATGTACAAAAGTTTGTATGGTAGGAGAACAAGAACAGTCCGTCAGCGTCTTCAGTAGTGTTCTCTGTGTAGAAGACGTCTGGTTTGCAGCCATCAGCGTGTCATAGCCACGTCTGCTGGAGACATGAATCATCTGAGACATCTCCTGAGTGAATATCATCCCCCACACAGCTGCAATACCCGGGTTAATCAGCGCCACACAAACACGCAACAACATGTCACGTGTCAGCACTTGCCCTATCAGCTAACTTCTCGAAAGACCTCTCGGAACAATAAACTGAAACGACATAACCAAACTAAACCAACAGAAATGAAGGGAGAACTGGAGCAACAACAACTAGCAGAGAGAGACACACACTGCAGCCAGGCTTAAATAAGCTGGGAACACTCAGCTGTTCCAGGTTAGCCTAACGAGCACCTGCAGAGTCAGAGACACACAGGTGAATCACATTAACAGCAGTGCTCGTCACCAAGGTAACAATAGTTTTAAATTATTTGATTTTAGTTTTGGCTTTATGATTTCATTTTAGTTTAAGTTAGTTTTACGAGTGTGTTTGCTGGTTTTACTTTCAGTTTTTTCTGTAAGGTTTAGTTTTACAGTAGTTTTAGTTTTTGTTAGGGCCAGGAATAATGTTTTGAAAGTACGTAGCTACGTGGCCTGGTTGGATCAGTGGTAGAGCAGGCGCACTTATACTGAGAGGGTTATGCCTCGACGCAGAGGTCGTGGGTTCGAATCTGACCTGTGACAATTTCTTGCATGTCTTCCCCCTCTCTCTCCCCTTTCTTACCTAGCTGTTCTATCGAATAAAGGCAGAAAAAGCCCCAAAAATAATCTTAAAAAGAAAAACTATGCAGCTACATAGACATAAAAAAACATGTTTGGAGAATAGCCATGATGTTTAATGTTTGCACTACTTTAGTGTCCGATGTGAAGCAGTTACAACACCATATAGCATCATCCAGGGTGAGATTTGAGAGTCCTCACTGCATGACGCTCATTTTTTCTGGCTTAACTCCACTACCACGGCCCCTGAACAACTGCCGCTGGTAGCTGCCGTTCCGGAGCTCTGTAGCGGCTAAATACAACCAGCAACTGCTGCTAAGATTTTATCATTCTATCGCTCTATAGACTGTTCACGTTACAGCGCTTTACTTAGTTTAAAATACTTCTTTTTTAGGTATATAATACACTCAGCAAAAGAAGAAACATCCTCTCACTTTCAACTGCTTTTATTTTCAGCCAAGTTAAAATGTGTAAAACTTTGTATGAACATACAAAAATTCAACTACTAAGAAATAAACTGAACAATATTTCACAGACATGTGACTAACAGAAATGGAAAAATGTGTCCGTGAACAAAAGATGGTCAAAATCAAAACCTTCCTGCAGACTCACCCTGACATGACCCTCCAGCATGATAATGCCACCAGCCCTACCGCTCGTTCTGTGGGCGATTTCCTGCAAGACAGGAAAGTTAGTGTTCTGCCATGGCCAGCGAAGAGCCCGGATCTCAATCCCAGCACGTCTGGGACCTGTTGGATCGGAGGGTAAGGGCGAGAACCATGCCCCCCAGAAATGTCCAGGAACTTGCAGGTGCCTTTGTGGAAGAGTGGGGTAACATCTCACAACAAGAACTGGTAAACCTGGTGCAGTCCATGAGGAGGAGATGCACTGCAGTACTTAATGCAGCTGATGGCCACACCAGATACTGACTGTGACTTTTGATTTTGACCATCCTTTGTTCAGGGACACATTTTTCCATTTCTGTTAGTCACATGTCTGTGAAACGTTGTTCAGTTTATTTCCTAGTAGTTGAATTTTTTTTATGTTCATACAAAGTTTTACGCATGTTAAGTTGGCTGAAAATAAAAGCAGTTGACGTTTCTTTTTTTGCTGAGTATATATGGTCTATTGGTGAAGTAGATGATCACTTTGAGGGGTTTAAGACATTTTGTCCCCAATGGGGATAAAAAATAATTCAGCAGAGGCAGGGATATGTAAACCAGAAAGAGGGAAATCCCATGCATCATAACTTTGGGTTCAACATTCGGGGGGTTGAGAGCAAAATTGAAATTTGAACATCAAACACATCATTTTCTGCATTCTGGGGATTTTTTCTACAACAATTTGTGCCTTTTCTGCATCAAGTTATGGTGCAATGTCTTTATGTAAAGGAAATTATATATGAATATGATCTTTGTGTGATGGAGCCAGAATGAAGATGTGTGTGCAGCAGTGGTGGCGAGGAGTGAGTGTGACTGGTTTGACAGGAAGTGACAGCACCGTGTGGTCTGAACACAGCTGAGGGGGAAATCATGACCTGAAATCTCTGTGAGAATAAAGTCTGACATGAAGCAGTGAATACTGGCTAACCTTTTTCTATCCTTCTGTTTCCCATCATGCCACTGTGGGTTCATATCATATCGTACAAAAACTTATGCACATATGATATCCTACGAAATTAGGCGACCCCCGGCTGATCACGTGACGACCGGTTAACTTTAGCGGTCTTTACAGTTAAATTTAGCTGACAAAAGGTTACTGGGAGCTGGCTTCAGAGCACCGTGAGCTGTTTGTTTCAGCCTGTCTGTACACTTACAAAGTTCTCAAAGCTTCGGTTAACATTTAGGGCCCCTCATTATGCTACCGTTGAAGTTTGGTGACATTTTGAGCCTTTTTAGTGGTACAAAATAGCGATTTGTTTTTCCTTTCCATGTGCCCCGAATACTAGCGTTGTCAGCTAATCAGCGGTTCGCGCTAGCTTCTTTCAAGCTACAAACACATTTGATTAGCATGAAAACATGTCCCAGAGAACGATTGAGTTGGTACACATCTGTTATTAACTCCTAGGTTCATTTTGCACCGGAATTGTCGTAATGTGGTGCATACAGCAATAAATGAGTGGAATACATACGAATGACAGTGCTTTACTTTTCGTAGCTATGTGAACACATGGTTTATGAGAACAGCCTGGCCACTGTGGTCACAAACAGCACTGTCTGCATCTGTATCATTGATGAGATCTGAACCAGAGGAAGCTCGGCCTTCAGCTCTCTGCATCATAACCACACACATATATATATATATATATATATATATATATATATAGTGAAGATACTTTTTTAGAGACATGATCAGTGAGCATCCAGTTCTAAAAACGGTGTCACTGCTCCCCTGATCACACTTATTGTCACACTTAACAGACTCAATACTCACACAAAGTCACATCTCTGCTTTATGCTGCAAGGTGACACTTGCTCACTTGTCTCATATCAAAGTGTTTACTCTGCTAAAGGCTGCACATGATTCAGATATGACAAATTACAGCAAAGCTACAGCAGGTGGAGGTTGCATCCATCTCTTCTAAGACAGGCAGGCAAAACACGGCATTAATTCAACAGCTATCATTGGCAAGGTAAGATTTAAACTGATGATACTGATACTTTTTGAATCAGCTTCTATTGTGTGTACATTGTAGTCACGCAAAGATCATGACTTGCACTTTTCTGAGTTACTGGAGCAGGTTGGCCATTGTTCATCAGTAACATCAGCATCTCTGCACTTTTTCATTTTGTAGCCATTCAAATACAAAATGAAAAAAATTGTTTCTGAACAGTGGGTCTCTTATAATTGTATAAAAGGACACAAAAAGCATGTCTCCTTCTGGTTAAGTCTTGATAGAGGAATATTAAACTGTAGCTTACAAAATTCTGTGTTATGCTACGTCATCAGTTATGGAACTCTCACACATGAAACTTGGCTGAAATGGGTTAAATGGAAGGAAACAAAAACAATATAACCACAGCTTCTGGTTTAGCCTGTGGTAACTGTACATGGTATATGAAATATCATAAATACTTAATTTCAAAATTCTCCTGTTGGTTTATGAAACACTGAAAGGTTTAGGGCCAAAATGACATGTCTGATCTGCTGCTACATGATGAACCAGACTATGAAGAGCTCTCAGGTGGTCTGGGTCAGCTCTGCTTTCTGTCCCCAGAGTCACAACTAAACATGGGGGAGTTCAGTTTTTATGCACCACATATCTGGAGCAAACTCCCAGAAAACTGCAGGTAAGCTGCAACTCTCACTTCTTTTAAATCAAGGCTGAAGACTTTTCTTTTTGATGCTGCCTTTCTTTTAAGTCATTGTTCAGTTCTTACACTGTGATGTTTAACCCTCGCTCAAAAATGACCTGGGATTGTAGAAGAGTAAAACATAATAACTTTGTCCTGTTCTCCTTGCAGCTATCAACTTGCAATGGTTTTTCGTGACAGCATTTACATTGTGACTGTGAGCAGCCGGATAGACAAACTAAAGAGCAGCCCGCCCCTCTTTACGGTGAGACCTCTCTTACTGGAGCACAGTTCACTTCCAGACGTTGAAGTGGTGCAGACATACTGTTCACACAAAGATGAAGCTGGCCTCGATAACAGCTTTGCTCTGCACCTTCAGTAAGTACACTATGGTTCTCAACACAACAATTGCTAGTTTTACTTCAATACAGCAATCTGCCAGAGCTGAAACTTACAGACCGATTCATTAATGATTGAATGTGCGTGCATTGTGTTGAATTACAAGTTGAAGTGAAGGAATCAGCATGCTGTTTGTTTCAGGTTTGATCTCTGTCTGTGTTTCTGAGTTCCACACTGTCGAAGTCCAGCCTGCTGAACAAGTCACACTGATGTGCTCCAACTTCAGCAGCTTTACCGCTCACATGTTCTGGTTCAGACTGGACAGCAGACCCAACATCAGCCGTATCTCCTCTATGTGGAGCTCTGATTCAAATGCTTCACTCTACGATGGATTTCAAAGTGGAAAATTTAACATGACATCCAACACCACTACCCTCTTCCTCAACATCAACCATGTGGATTTATCTGACTCTGGACTGTATTTCTGTGGATTTTACTCAGATGGAAAGCCAGTAATTGTTAGTGGAACATATCTAAAGGTTCAAGGTAAGATTCTTTTTTTAAACTGCGAAGAAACAGATAACTTATAAGCACTTTTTACTGTCAAATATGGACCACACGTTTCATTTAATGATCTTTCTTGTAGAAGTGTTTGATGGAATAACGAGCCTGACCAGTGTGATCCTCCTTGGTCTGATTCTTTTCCTCGTTACAGTCGTCATTGGTCTGGTTGTCAAAATCATCAAACTTCGCACAGGTACTTGTGTTTTTATGTTAGTTGTAAATGCAAAACTTTGTGTTAGAACAATTTAGAGATGTTCTGTTTCTGTCATTTAGCTCAGAAAGAGGGACAGACTCCACAATGCAGCGAGGTAATCACATTTTAAACATACAAAGATTATTTAAGATTCTCTGGTTCAAGTCATTTATCATTTAATGATTTTATGTTTTCTTACAAACTGACTGTAAATATTTCTTTTTCAGAACCTGGGCTCTGATGCCCTGAACTATGCAGCACTCAGTTTCCATCCAAAAGCAAGAAGCAGCAGAAGGCCTGAATCAGAGAACCAGCTGGAGCCAGATGTGGTGTATACTGTCACCAGATAGACTCAGGAAACATCTGGAACTGCAGCGCAGAGTAAAACTGATGCTTTATCAAATTAAAGGTGCTCTAAGCGATGTTGGGTTATGTCACTTCTTGTTGACGTTTGAAGTGTTGTCCAAGAAAACTGAGGCTAGCTCGCCCCTCCCTCCTCCTCATCCCGTCCCCTCCCCATCCCTCCTGTGCTTCCTGAAACAGTCATGAACGCGCATTGTGGAAGTAGCCTACGTGCTAACGCTGCGGCGGTGATGGCTCAACCAAATCCTTCTTGTCAGTTATTGGCTTGAAGACTGTTATGTTTTGTGGTGCAGGTTGGCACAGTTTGTTTTTGTTGCCGTTTGTGGAGCCTGGGCTGTCTACAGAGACCGCGTTTTGTACAGTGCGTTCAGGGGACAGGCAGCTCGCAGATAGTGAGGAGATGTTTGCTGTATGTGACAAAACATGTTGTAGCCTAAAAAACGTGTGACATCGCTTAGAGCACCTTTAATCTGCTGTTGAGGTTTTGTTCGGGTGGCAGACAGGAGAACATACCATCCCTGTAAAAACAAAAAGATACAATCCTGTAATACAGATTCTTTATACAGTTTATATAGTGCAATCTCTGCTACAATTTTTATTGTACTTTGTTTGTGTTCCATCCTAATCTGAGAACAAAAGAGTATGATTGGTGTTTAATGGAGGAGTTTGTCCAGAGTCTCTTATACGGAGAGTTAGATGGAGGGAGAGAGGTATGCATCACTTGTCTGACAGGAAGAGAGGTTTGGTAACTCAAAGCTTTGTGGAAATCAAATTTGAAAATGCAACAGTGAATGCTGGTGTACCGTCTATTGCCAAGTAGACAAAATAAGAAACAGCTGTGTGAAATACATGAAATGCATCAATGTTAAAACTGAATCCTTTGAACAAATCAATATGTCAAAGAGCCCACAGCTGTGTATGATATTGATTGCCCTTTAGATATGTTTTTCCTTTTCTTCTAACCTTATTAAACACCAATATAAAACTCCAATAACGTTAATGCAAATGCACTTATTATGTATTTAACTAACTCAAAGTTTTACAGCTGGGGACTCAAAAACCCCAAACAGAAGACCATCACAAAGTATGAAGATGATGAAAACAATATTACAACAACTGTTTATTATTATTAAGATTTTTTTTTTTATTAATGAATAGCCAAATTGAAAAGATTGATGTTGGAGGTAACCGGATCACCCGGAGTAAAGCCATGCAATCACTGCATGGATTAATGAAGGTTTTAGGAATATTTGCGTTTGGGGTATAAGTGTAAATAAGTGTGTTTGGGGTGGGGGACTCTATGCTACTAAAATATGACACCACAGTATCACATCTGGGAGCTGATGAGTGGTTCTTTCAGGGAGTCCTGTTGTCTGCGGTTGTTCTCTGTCTTCAACCTCATCGCCGTCCACTTCCCCTCCAGAGATTTTTCTTATTCAGCCGGTTCAAGGAGTTTTTCTCCACTTTCAGGGAATCATATGTATTGGCCCAAACGCTCTCACCTCGGAGTGTGTCGCCGAGCTCCTGAACTTTAAGCTGCAGAGCTCTGTTTTCTTGGCTCACAGCTTCATTCTCTGACTTCAAGTCATTGTTTCTTTCCTCCAGAGTTTCTTCTTTGGAGAACTTTTTCTCCAGCTTCTGTAGTTCTTTCTGCAGAGTGTTGTTGTGGTTCGTGAGAACTTTTTTCTCTGCCTTCAGTGCTTTATAATTCGCCTGAAAGGCATTCAAAACTCTGAGGTTTTCATTAAAATTTTGGATTTCCTCCATGGCTTTGTTGTTCTGGAGCGTCAAGTCGTCTGTCTGTTGTTTCAGAACATCGTATTTCTACTTCCAGTCTTGTTCATTCAGATGCTTCTTAAAAACATCAGAATGGGTTTTACCCAGGGCTCGGTTTTGTGCCTGCAGAACTTTCTCTTCAGCTTCCAGTTCTACATAATTGTCCTTAAATTTATTTTTAATCCTGAGATGATTGTTTACAACTTGGATTTGGTTAATGTAATCATCGTTGTCTTTCTTCAGAACGTCCATGCGGTCCAATGTTTCCTTGTACATGTCACGCCAGATGTTTAAATTGTCAGATTTATTTTTGAGAGCCTGGAGTTCCTGCAGCAAGGCGTCGTTTTCACAGCTCATGTGTTCATTTAATACCTTCACTGCAAAGCACTGTTTTATGACCCAACCCCGACCCTGATCCCTACGCAGACCAGAGCGCTCTTATTCAGCAGCAGTCACTGTGGAGCATAGAGCAATGAATACATGGTACACATACGAATTACAGCGCATTACTTTTCATAGCTATATGTACGAAGGGTTCCTGAGAAAAGCCTGCACAGTGAAGATGCTGTAGCTCTGCTGTGATCTATCATGTCTTCAACGTGTACAGCGTGTAGCAGTGTGAATGCTTCAGAGGAGGCTGAGCAGCATCTTTTCACAAGTTTTTGATAGTGAGATATTTCTCATACATATAACTGCATGCAGTTGTGTTCACACCACACTGCGCTGTCTCTTCCTGTCAAAAAAAGTCAGGTGTTGCTGCTTTCTGAGAGATTCACATTATTCTGCTCTCAGATGAAAACGCAATCAAAAATCTGCATGAACAACATTATTGTACATTTCTGTACACACAATGATGATGGTACACCAATCAAGCAGACTAAAACACTGTACAGTGTAACAGTGTGTTTAAAAATAACAACAGGTGCTTCCTGAGTCTATCTGGTGGCTGAATAAATAGCAGTTGACTCCACTTCTGTCTCTGGTGCCAGCCGGTGGTTTCTTTCTGTTTTTGGGCGAAAGGTCACTGCTGCATAGTTCAGATCATCTGAGCCCAGACTCTGTGAATACAAATATGTTCAGTCACTAATCTCAACATGACATTATAACTGACAACTTGGAAGTGTTTGTAGCACCTGCTGAATTATTTTCAAATGAAATGGAATACACTTCACCTCTGTCTGTTGCAGATTCTGTTCCTCAACGTGAGCTTAGTGACAGAAACAATATGGCCGGTCAATTCACACTCACTGGCATTTGACACTGTATTGCACAATATTGCTGTTGATACATTTTGTTAAGTAGGAAATTGTTTAAAGAAGTTGTAAAAATACAATACAACTAAGTATAACTCTCATGTTGTCCTCGGGTCAAATCTGACCCGACTTCAACGTTTTCCATATCAGAAATATGGATTTCTTTCAACCAAATTGCCCAAAAATAAAATGGATGGTTCCATACAACGCTCTTCGCAGGTAAAAAAAATAATGATCAGTTGACTTTTGTGTGTTTTTATTCAATTTCATAGCATTTTTTGTAACTAAACAATTTGGCCTAATTTCATATTGGGAGGTTTATTGACCATGAATTCAAAAAATATGTGTAAAATTAGTGGTAATAACTTGGTGTTAGTGGTGTATATATATATTAGTGGTATTTCAGAAAAGCTCCAAAGAAGTTGAAAAAATACTGACTTATACATTAAAAGCATTAAAAACTAGGAGTGGGGGAGAAAATCGACACAGCATAGTATCGCAATATTTTCCGTGCCAATACTGTATCGATACACAGACGTCAAGTATTGATCTATTATTATATACTGTATGTGTTGGTCAGTTTGTCTGCTTGACAATCCCATTTTGCAGCAATGAAATTTAAGTTAGGTGAACAAACAGAGAAATGTATCTTTTTAGATAAAACAGATGTTGACAAAGTTTCCTTTTGGGAACATCATTTGAAATTGGGATAAATTTGAAGTTGGAAAAAGGTAATAAATTGCAATATATCGCAGAATATTGCAATATGTTCAAAATCACAATATCATATTGTGACATAAGTATCGTGATGATATTGTATCGTGAGGCCACCCCTAATATAAACGGCAAATGTTTTAGTTTTTTTCAGTTTTGAATCGGGATGGACAAGAACAAGTTGCACGGTCAGCAGTAAGACAACACAAGGGATAATTACCTTTCTGAAGCTTTTTGATTTTAACAGCCTGACAAATGATGATCATAGTGAGGGAAGCAGTCAGAACGCCCAGGATCCCACTCATCAGCTTTGTTATTCCATCAAACACATCTACAAGAAAAAAATAATCATTAACTTAGACTCTATAAATTTAACCTAAATAAATAAATCTATAGGTCCACATTACCTAAATTAAATGCTGATAGTATTCCATCAATCAAAACAGACAGACCAAACTTTACAACACTCTTACCTTGAACGTCTAAATATTTTTGCATCTGTAGTGGGAAAATTTTATTTTAACATGATAAGTTTAATATTCTACAAGATTCTCATATATTCTTAGTTGTGTTATAGACTTAGAGACTCCAAGGAGAAGCAACTGGCATCATAAAACCTTGAGCCTAGGTGAAGCTATTATTTGTGAAAGCTATTTTCTGTTTTCAGAACTCATCAACTCTCAAGGGTGAAGAAGGGCCACAACATTTTGAACTGTGTCTCCTTCTGTCTCTTGCTTTAACAGATGTTTAGGCTAAGTAGGGAGCAGGAACAGAGGGGAAAGGTTGTAAAGTCATTGTGACTGTTTGTGGTGTTTTTTCATCTGCGTAGCTGCTAAACTTATCCTGGAGGGGGGTGGTTTAAGTGAGTTTTTACTATATAGATGTATGGTTTTCTAGCTGGGTCAGAAGACCCTTTCAGATGTGCCATGAGTACTTGTGAAACTGTTTTCTCTGCATTTGCAAATGTAAATAAATACTCAAAGACCAAACTTTGGTTTAATCCTCAAATCGTCCTTATTTGTTTCATCTGGTGTTTTTGATACGCACTCCTGCTGCTAACAAGAAAAACTTCCACTACAATCTGGCGTTGTCGAGGCAGGATTGGATGAGATAACAGAGAAGAGAACTCCGTGGGTCGCTGATGACCGTACATCCAGGGATGAAAAAACGCCTGCCTCATACCTCTAACCTTAAAAAGGTATTTCAGAGAGAAGGGGGTCAGGACTGCGGAGAACTCTTGACTGTTTCCACTCCGATCTAAAAACAAACAGGAAGAAATTTCAAGCAGCATCGGGTAAGATCAAAATTTATTAAATGCAGTTGGATTGTGAATTCAAGATTGTGAACAAACATTCTAAACAAGCAACAATTGCTAAACAAATTAAGTAATGAAGATTTGCGAAATCATTATTAAGAGGATAAATGAAACAAATACTGACATTTGGAAATTGAGTAATTTGGTACCTTTTTGTTTCTTTTGATTTTGTTATTGGGGTTCTAGTTAAAACAAAATAGCATTGAATTTATGATTACAAGTGACATTCTCTTGCAGAAACGGGCATATATCTGATTATTTCTCTGACACAGCATGGCAAGAGAATAACAGAAGGAACAGACGTTGGGCTGATCGAGAGTTAGAAACAGAAAACTAACTAAAAATTAGGCAGAAGGCCTGAATACAAATAGACTAAAACACTCCAAGCGAGTTCTTGACTATTTAGAGACAGACTGCAGAAGGAAATGAGATAGTTTAAGAACAAGTTCTTGACTACTAAGAGATTTTTTGTCTGCAGGGCTGTACCGGATTTTGCAAAGTTTGCCGATAAAAACTAAGCCTTTGAGGTGACGACCACATTGGAAAGAAAATAGTATACTTGCTTTTGTTATTATGGGTCATGAAGGCTCAAAGCCGTGCAAGGTATCGGGGCCCATTGTGGGCGAGATGGTTGGAAAATATGGACCGGACTGTTTGAGATGTTTGTCATATTGGTAAAAATGGAACACTAAGTACAAACAAAGTTAAGAATGCTAAAAACTAGATTTAGAAGAAGAGAAGAAAAAGCAAAAGGGAAAAAAAAAAACAAAAAAAACAAACAATTAAAACAGAGGTTTTAAAACAAATTGAGGATAACAAGAAATGTTTTAATGTGTGGATGAAAGAAGCTGATAGCAGAGAGAGAAAACAATTGCAGAACAATTAACTCTTTTGGACATTCATGACACTGATAACATAGAAAAGAGAAAAAATACTGATGCAAATCTCCTCTTTGAGTTCTAGGGCCGTGGAATTCCACCTCGACAGCCTTCCGCCACAACCATACCACCCGCCGCCGAGAGAGGAAAGGATGCAAGAATGCTGGACAATCGTCTGCCTCAGGATTTCCACAACAAGGATTAAAGGAGGACGAAGAGGGGGATTACACATGCCCCGTGTTCGAAGTACCCATGACAGGAGAAGAGATAGGGGCTGGATACAGACCCTGGACAGACACTAACATAAGAACTGCCACCAGCCATTTGCCCACCTACAAAGACTCAGGTGCTCGCCTCACTGAGCTTCTCATTGAGGTTGTTAATGAACAGACAGCTGGAAAAGCTGAGAGGAAAAGACAAAGGAAAAATGATGAGGCCCAGCTGAGACTGCTGAAAACCATGACAGAGATGGCTGAGAGAAGCAGAGGCACAGGTAGTTTCAGAGTTCGTGGGGGAAGCGGAATCAGAAGAAGAGAAAAAGGACAATATCATAAGAACACTCCGGCAGCGAATAAAGACATGTTTCAACTGCAGAGAAAAGGGACATTGGTCGTATAACTGTCATCATCCCAGGAGGGATTCGTCCAGAAGGGAACACAACGACCCCCAATGGTATGCAGTCTGAGAGGTGGCGGGGGATGGGATGGTGGAAGTGCTGAGAGGATGGAAACCACGTTCACAACGACTGAGGACGGTAAAACAGACACACACGTACATGCACATGCTTGCAAACGAAGATATGCTTTCTTGCACGCTACAAACACTCCCCTACACGATAGACAGATATTATTAGACGCAATACAGCACATTGAACAGAAAAAGATATGCCAACTTATTCAATGTATTTATCTGATGTGTATACAAATTACCATGGTGTTAATTATACAAGGGAAGGACATTTAATTATTAGCTGATTCAGGAGCAACAATTTGGGTTTTGCTAAAATCTTAGTTTTTCAAATCAGAAGCTCTCTGGTAAACTAGTTTTTTTTCCCCTTATAGAAATGATTTGTGGAATGGTTATCTCAGAAAAGTTCACCATTCTTATGATTTGTGTATATTCAGATCCTTAGGATCCTGAATTAGACGAAAAAGGAAAGTGCTAATTTTCTTTTTCCTTTCACCTGTGGGTCCTGTAAATTTATTGGACAGAGATTTGATGTGGATATTTGAAATTGGAGTTGTTCCTACCCTTAAGGTTGTGCGTCTTGATAAAAATCACTCTTTGGCTGACATATTTTTGTTACAGCCTAAAAGTACGCATTGGTTTACAAATTAATGGGACATGTACCATGTCAGTCTGTTAATCTCCTGACTACGGTAAACAAATTGTGACACCTGTAGCTGAGCTTAAGGAGTCACAAATAGTACATTCCATTTCTTTTGTCACCCTTGACTCTGACGAAGATTATGTTGAAACGTTTTTGAACAAGTCAAAGGATGAGCTTGAGTTTTCTTTTGTCTACTGGCATATACACACATGTGCAGTGGCTGTTACCTTGACTGATAAACTAAATAAGTTTTTCAGAATTTCTAACTCAAAAGCTCACATTCATGTTTCTTTGTCTCCAACAGAAGAGGAGACAGACTCAGGACACCTTGTGACTACTTGTAAAATTGACTGACCGGACTGACACTGCTGATAAATAGGGTTTTCTTTTTCTCCATCGACAAGGAGATTACAGAAAACCCGTACAACAGTGTATGCTTGTAGTCACAGTGTTTACATATTGAGTGAACCTATGCATACAAAATACACATATTTGCACGGTAAAAAACAAAAAGACATTTTATCTACTGATGTTTCACCACTTTTTGTCTCAGGTACAGCATCACCTCTGGGCAAACACACAAATGTGAAATGTGAAAAATTGTCAACCTGTAGTCATTAAGTGGCGTTCAGACTACAGGCCCCAGAAACATCAGTACACGCTAAAACAGGAAGCAATCGACAGAATCCGACCGGGTTTTTTAACTCCTTATTGACGGATGGAGTAATTGTTCCATGTTTATATTCTCCTGTAACGTATGTACACTTATTTTCTCAGTAAAGATAAATAAGGAGAATCATCTTATTATAAATGTTGAAGTTATGTTTTTGTTCAGGACCTTCAAGCAGTAAATGCAGTGGTCTATGCTCGAGCACCCAAAGTTTCCCAAACCAAAAACAACATTCCAGGGAATGTTAAATGTTTTATTTCTCTGTTGTTTTGTCTAACGTTTTTCTTTTTCTGTGTTCCAGTGGAAAAGACAGCAAAATATCGTTTTATAGTTCTGGCTGATGGTAAGCTGTACACTTTGACACACCTCTGTCAGGGGTACATTGAGTCTTTAATTAATGATGCCATAGATCAGTAAAAGAATAACAGTGTGTTTACATGTACCCTGGAGAAATCCTTCTTTCTTTGAGAGAGGACAGTTGGAGGAGGAGCTTCCCAGAGAACTCACACACACACACACACACACACACACACACACACACACACACAGAGATAAGATACAAGCTAAAACAAAATATGAGTTGTACAAGTGGAACTTTGGTTTAAAGAAATGAATTTGAAGACAAGTTTTTGTCAAAAATTATAGAATGTGATATGTTTTCCATAACAGGTAACAAATTGGATAAATTAAATTAAAAAATTAGAAGTACTTATGTTTGTGCTATAGGCCTAAAAACTTTGATTCATAAAGATTCTTAGAACTACCAGATAGTAAATAGTTTTACTTTGGGTTGCAAACTAAAGATAAAAATGAAATAAACAATAACTTTGTTTAATTTGTCTTAGTTTAAAGGTTATATTAAATAGATACAGGTTGAAATGAGATTTCATCCTGAAAGCAGTTCATTTAATATCGTACTCTAAATGAGTTTTTGAGTT
This sequence comes from Sander lucioperca, assembly GCF_008315115.2. Taxonomy (NCBI): domain Eukaryota; kingdom Metazoa; phylum Chordata; class Actinopteri; order Perciformes; family Percidae; genus Sander; species Sander lucioperca. Next base: position 29,668,087 of record NC_050181.1, read on the forward strand.
GCTATATCACAAAATTGTCTAAACTAAATTAGTTGATGTTGACGTTGAAAACACTTTTTTTTTCTCTGAAAAAAATACTTTTTGAACTTTTCTGGCTGATAGACAGGGTTTTTGCTGTGTAACACAGGACAGTGTTAATGGCTAAACCGACTAAACAGATTATTTATATATGCTGCTTATTGAGTCATGAGTTTTTCATGCCTCAAATAGGAGGGATATAGTAGCAATAATAAATAAAGTGTTCACACAATTTTTGGATTTTAAAACTACTCTAAAGAAAATTTAGTTTTGTTTTGATTGACTTGCACTATTTGCAAAAACACAACCTTTAAAGTAATCTAAGGCGTAAAAGAGAACAGTTTCCAAAAAACAGTTTTCCTTTTCAGCATATTTGTATTGTATGGATTTTATAGAGTTAAACCAGAATGAGGGAAAGAAATGCTGTTTTATAATTATTGATATTGACTAAAATGAGTAGAAGTTTTTCCAAGTGATAATATTGATAAAAGAACAAATAATGCTTTTTGGAGTTCTGTTTTGTGCCACACAGTGCCTCGTGTGTGTCAGTCGGGTCCATCTCACCCCTCCCACCAGCAGCAGGATGGACTGAGAGAAGGAGGAGGGGGGGAGCGAGAGACCGTCCTGATCTGACACATCTGACGCATTGAGAAGTTAAGTAGCACACAGACTCACATTCTGAAAATACACACACTATTAGGAGAAGATAATTAGAAGTACTTATTTTAACTTTTAAGATAAGTATTCAGATTGGTGTGTCAGGAAATGTTTAAAGTACATTTCCCTGTTCGAATTTGAATTGGATTGATGAAAAGTTGAAAAAATAACTGTGGTTTTAGGTAAAGCCTGACATAAACATCAGTAAACTATTTTTAGGTAAATACAGGCATAAAATGTTCTATTCAAAGACTTCCTAGAAACCAGGTTTGAAAAGGGGAATACCTTAATTTGTATTTTTCTAGTCTTTCACAGTTGCTGCATCTTTTCTGGTGAACTGTTAAATTTGTGAGTGTGTTAGTGCTGAGATGGTTTGAAACCATGATGATTAAAAACCATGTATCAACAACTTTAACACGGAGATTATGATTAAGACTAACATCTAAATGAAAATGTTTAATACTGATGTGAATGCTTAATGATGTACATTATGAGTAATCTGAGACAATGGTATGCACATATTAATTTAATATTTACTCTCATATATATATATATATTGAAGTTAAGAAAAACGTTTAATCATTTAAATGTTGTATTTTTGATGATGCAAAATAATACAGGAGGGAAGTTAAAGATAACACATGAAAAATAAGATATCATATACTAGATAGATAGACTAGGCTACTTTTTTTTTTAAAGGGTGTGCGCCTGTGAGCACCCACGGAGGAAAACATAAATCGGCGCCTATGTTCCAGACCGCATTATTATTACTCTGTGTTGCTTTTATTCAATTTGAATACATTTATTAACTTTACAACTACTATTCTGACACTGCATTTTGTTGTACTTTAACGTGTAGGTCTTAAATTTCATTAATTGTTCACCACAGTCATGAAGCAATACCAAAATATATCTGTAGTCAGTTATTTCAATAAAACATGAGATATTTAATATCACACTGTATGTTTTTCAAAAAAAAATACCTGCATGTTTAACTGCGTTCCGCTTGTGGCCCTGTAAATGAGGGACCGGCTTACAGAAGTCTCCCTTCTTTTCACAAAGAGGACATTTGTACTGTGAATCACAGGTCGGTACCAACTGAGGATCATTGTGCTCTGGCAGAACAGACTGAAGAGAAGAGGAAGAAATTATATATGCAACACAATGTTGGTAAAAGAAGCTTTAACTTTCAAATGTAGCCAATTCTCAATAACTAACTAACTGGGGGGCGGCATGAGTGGAGGGGGCATGGCGAGAGCGGCTACAGGCCGCAGCTGGACCCTTCTCCTGTAAACAGCTGTTGCCTTGTCATTACCCGATGTGAGTCGAGTGCAGATGTGAGTCGCGCATGCGTCACTTTGCGAAAAGTAGCCTACAAGATGCTAACGAGAGACTTCTGTAATGTCAATACAGTAAAAATGGACCTACATAACGAAGTTCGTTCACTGCTGGCTACAAGTCAGCAATCAAACACAACAAAGGCTGTCACTTGAATGGCGTTTTGAGCTAACGTTAGCAATCAAACAATCATAGATAGCTAATACGTTTTTGAAATGACTGCTAGCTACAAGTTAGCAATCAAACACAACAAAGGCTGTCACTTGAATGGCGTTTTGAGCTAACGTTAGCAATCAAACAATCATAGATAGTTAATACGTTTTTGAAATGACTGCTAGCTACAAGTTAGCAATCAAAGCCCACAAAGGCTGTCACTTGAATGGCGTTTTGAGCTAATGTTAGTAATCAAACAATCATAGATAGCTAAAACGTTTTTGAAATGATTTCCATCTTCTGTTATTGTATGTAAAGAGAAAAGTTTATTATTTTATGGATTTCACAAATTTCAGTATGCTGTAAACCGTCTAAATCTGAGCATGCGCAACTCACATCTGCACTCGACCAGAGCTGGTCTGACTCGACTAACATCGGGTATGACACGTTATGCCGTAAACCGTTTAAATCTGAGCATGAGCGACTCACATCTGCACTCGACTCACATCGGGTAGTGACAGCCTTGCTAACAAGGAATGAGTTGCATTTTTGGGTAACATAGGAATGTAAACAATAGGCAGCTGTTGCCTTGGTGACAATGAACGGAGTTGCATTTTTGGGTAACATAGGCAAGAAAGTGAATGCTTAGAATAAAAATGTTGTTAACTCTGGTTGTGCTGCATTGAATAATTTTTTTAACTGATCATTGCGAATGTTAAAGGATTTATACTGCCCTACAAAGGCAAAACGCCATAACATCATGTTTGGTCAAAAATGAGTTAATGTCATTTTTGGGGTATTTGAGACCTCCTTAATCATGTGAAAAAATATCGTGAGTCAAATTGATTGTTTTAAAGAGAAAATAAAGGGCTGTGACGTAACTTCCAAAACCATACGAGAAACCGCAGCAGAACGCCGTAACAGCTGTTAAGGCTCTTTGCCTTTGTTCCGGCACACTGAAGTTGAGTTAAGGTGTTCTGACTTTGTTTAGCCAGGCATCAAGAGAGATGTTACTGTGCCGCCGTGATGTTACTGTACTGTGGCTTTGTCATACTGTCAAAGTTTGCCGCTCTTTAATTGTCACCAAACCCCATAACATGCACACGACACATCTTTGAAATAAAGTGTAGACTGCCGAGTGCTTGTTTGTATTATTACTCTGTGATTGCGTAATGGCCCATTACTCTCGTAGAAAAAATGTTGGTGGAGATGGCCTTGAAACACAGACAAGAGCCAGGTCAGAACATACCAAAAAGATGATGAATTTGATTAAAAACATGATACATTTTCGATTGCATTCTGCTTAATTCAGCTAGCTTGCGAGAACAACAGCACCACTTAGTTGGCCAGACAAACTGCTCCAAGTATGCAATCAGAAACAAAGCAAGGTAAACAAGCCATACTTAGATGGTATGCAAGCTAATAGGTTGTCATAAATGTTATTTTCGTCCAGGGCGATGGTTCAGATCTGTCAATGTCAGTGACAGCCCGGAGCTAGCTAAGTTTAATCTGTGTCATGTAGCGCTAACCTTGATAATGACACACCTCCTCACTTGGCGGAGCCTCACATCAGGCGCCAAAAACATGACATTCCAAAGTGCTTAACGTGGAAAAAGCTTAACGTGGTTTAATGTACCTAAACAACGATCAATCATCACCGTATTTCTCTCTCATATTGCTCCTCATAACCACTGAAAACTGTCAAAAAATCTAACCCAAAGTCCAATTATTATGGCCGTTATCTGACATTAAGCATTTCTGCTTCATTTAAGGCTATTGTAAGGAAAAAGCTTAACGTGGTTTAATGTACCTAAACAACGATCAATCATCACAATATTTCTCTCTCATGTTGATCCTCATAACCACTGAAAACTGTCAAAAAATCTAACCCAAAGTCCAATTATTATGGATGTTATCCCAACAAAAATCGCACCATCCCCCACTCCCATGATGCACCACACCTGACTACCCCCTTGTGAACAACGAGCTATTTAAGCTCTTGTGAATGCGATTCACAAAAAAGAGTTTCACGCCAGACTCTGTCGGGTGAGGAAACAAACATATAATTTGTGCTGATCCTTCCAGCCTTTTATGAAAAAGATAAGGAGAACATATGAGTTTGTGACTGAAGGAGGCTCCGCTGTCTGCACGGTGACGCACGGCACAGGTCCGCACCCGCCAAACAAAACACGTTTGTCTTTTTGAGACTCTGCAGTCCTCCTGAGTTAAGCTGTCATAGCGAAATTGACGCCCTGCTTGCTGATGAGACCAACCGTGTGAGCCGAGACCTCTCCCCTGGTCTAAGCAGCGATAGCCCAGCAGGCAGCCCGTTATCCTGCCGCCGCGCGGACACCCCGTCTCCGCGGGCCGCACAACTTCAAAGAATAATCCACAAACCGGGTGTCCTAAATCTCCCGCATCCAGGTCTCGCTTCAATTCCCGGCATGTATTATGCCCCTACGTACCCATTATCCGCGTTGGGTGGACAGCACGGGGTCATCCCTATGTTCCCCGGGTCCTATTTTTTAGAAAAAAGGTCCTATGGTCCCTGTTTTTTCCCAAAAAGGGTCCTATGTTCCCCTGTAGCAATACATACTGGGGAGCATAGGACCCTTTTCTGGAAAAGGGTCCTATGTTCCCCGCAATCTATCAATCTTTACGGTAGGGTTAGGGTTAGCCGTGGAATTTGGCAGTAATGGTGGAAAAAGTAACAGACCGGGGAACATAGGACCCTTTTTTTGAAAAAGGGTCCTATGTGTAGGACCCAGGGAACATAGGACCCGGGGAACATGGACACGCTCCCGACAGCACCCCGCGTTTGCATACACCGGTTTCACACAACTAACCTACCCAGAGCACCTAAAGGCAGCTGCCATGGCGGGATCCGCACCGGTATCACGATGCCACGACTACCAGATTACAGCAGTAAGTATGATGAAATAAAATGATTTTATAGGCCGAAAATATCCAGACTTTAAAACAGAAGAGAATTAGTACATGCATATTGTTTATCATGACCAGATTCAATTTTCCAAACACAGGCACACATCTGTCACTCAAGAACCGTTTTCCGTTATCTGTTGTTACAGATTTTAATGAGCTCTGAAGAACCGCAGCCCAGTCTCATGGCAGTTTGTGAAATGGTCACGTTATTTAATCTATTGATACGTGTTCACGGTGTTACGTTTTTTTCGTGGTGGCCAGCACGAAAATGTGAAGTAATGTATTTCAATGGGAAGCATATTTCGTGGTCACAGCACGAAAATGGTAGGGAGTAATATAAAAAGTAGGGCTGTCAAAATAACGCGTTAATTTCGATTAATTAATCTGAGAAAAAATAACGCGGTGAAAAAAATAACGCAGATTAATCCATTACATATTGACGTTTGACCTGGAGCCGTTCTTGCCACCATTCGACTGTAAAATGGGGGAGACAAGAATGTGCTGCCTGGATCATTAATTGGAACATATACTTGTAAAAATCTTCTTCCTGCCAACCCTGGCTACCGAAATCTGGTGCCACTGATATGTCTGCACTTCTCTCTGATGCTCTGAAACAGATGCTACAGGCAACACAAACACCGCTGCACGTGACGCTAGTTAACACTATACTCAACAGCAGCTAACGTTAGCCTACCGCTAGCTAGTTAACACTATACTCAACAGCAGCTAACGTTAGCCTACATGGACATTTGTAACCAAAAAAAAAATCCTGGCCCCTCGGGCTTTAGCGAATAAGGGAGCCAAATCAATTATTTGCTCAAATGACCCTTCGCTAAGGGTTTCTCGAAAAGAAAATCCAAAAAAAGTCAAAGGTACAAGACTGTGTACATATTTTCATTATTGAGCGAATTATCGATTATCGATCCCATAAACCATCGCGCACCACTGAATAAAGGAAGCTAACAGTAATTTAGCTAACAGCTAATTCGGCTAACCACTAGCTGAGACAGCATGTAATTAACTTTAAAAGACCCTGAAAATAACCGTTAACATATCTAATAGCTGTTTGTCAGCTGTAGCCTGCTTTACCCAGTGTTTAGTTTGAGTTAACGTTATTTTAGACTGAATCACGCTGTCAGCTAGCGGTTAGCCGAATTAGCTGTTAGCTAAACTAACGTTAGCGGTGGAGGATAACGGCAGAAGCGTGATTCGTGCAGTGTCGTAAATCCTCGTAAAAACAGGATTATCTTGCGCATGTGCATGACGGATCGTGCAACAGCCCCCCTCCTCACCAGCATGAGTTCCACCCTGGTTCCACCAATCAGAGGCATTGTTGTGGGATTGTTCAGGACTGTGGGTAATGAAGTACTTATCCAAGACATCGCGAATAAAAGACATTTATTTCAAAACAAGGTCGGTGCCCTATGAACTTTTGGCGTCTATATGAGCATATACAATCGCTCAGTCATGTCGTAGCTGGTTTTAAGTCTACCATTGACGGTTACGATTTTATGGCGTATACTAAAATTGTCAATGGAGAAATTGCATTGTATTTTTACTTCCGGAACCTGCTGTGGGCGGGACTGTCAAGCTCTATTTGGTCTTTGAGTACCTTTACATCATCTCTTTTTCCCCTGTGCTTTTTTTTTTACCCAGTACTCAATATCATTTAACACATGATTCCTGCAAAAGACAAGGCTAATGCTAGGAAACCTCCTCTTCAAAGCCCCAATAATGCCCTTCTCTCTGTCAACAGTGATGGGCACTCTTTTGAATTCTTTCACTCCCATCCCAAGTTTGCCCAGAATGTCCTGTAAGAACATTTCATGATACTGCATGAATTTGTGTTCATGCATGAACCCAACAGGAAACACAGGGTCATTAACAAGCGATGTGTTCCTCATCGCAAGCACAGAAACATAGAAGTCACCCATCTGAAATGTGGTGTCATAACTCAGCATTTGAGGGTATCTGAATTTTATTGCTTCGTCCAAATTGGTGCGTGCTAAATCGATCATTTCTGGCATCCCTGCAAAAACCAGGTCAGGAAAGCTTGAAATGTGTCAGACAAAACCTGGAAGCTGGTATGCAAGCTCATGGAGACTAAACATGTCATCATGTGAGATTCTGTCTCTACTTCTGCTAGCATACACAGTGTTTTGGACCTGTTTGAGGTTACGTGGGCTATTCACAGGCATGTGCTCCACATTACCACTGGATGCTCCAGACAAGGCGGATCGGTAGATGTTCGATGGTGCCTGCCCATGGTCATTTTGAAGGATTTCTGAAAATACCTCTTTTTATAGACGAGATTTACGACACCCGATCTGACTTTGCATTACCATGCTTCTTTGGCACATAGATGGACACATCTCCCAAATAATGGATCAGATACAAATTTGTCAAATGAATATTTTCACCTTGCTGCAGTAGACAGTACACATTTTTTCTGAATTCAGACGAACCCTTGTTAAACTGCGCTGTCCTAATGTGAAAGTACCGCTTCAGCACTCTACCACCATACTTTTTTATGTTATTTCTGCTTCCATGACATTTGGTCAAAACGAAAGTCCATGTCTGATCTGCCTCCCTTCAAACTCTGATATAGGTACACATCACCCCCCTTGGGATCCAGGGGCAGTTCGTGCAAAATACTGTCTTTGTGCTTCTCAGCATCGCACAGAATGGCCTCTATTTCACCCAAAGAAAATTTGGACTCTTTCTGCATGAAAGCCATGACCGTTCTAAAGATTTTACTGAAATGCTGTACTGAATTGTAATATGATAAAAAATAAAAACAAGAACTTGTTTGCAAATTTGACAATGATTTCAATAACTTTCTATTAATTAAACCCCCATACAACACGTATAGTACGGGCGTTCAATTGTGGAATATTGTATAAAAGCTGAGTATAAAAGTAAAAGGTTTGTTATGTTTTTTTATGTTTCTTTTTTCAATATACATTAGATACAGTAGCCTATAGGCTTAACTGTAATTATATAGGCCTTATACTATACTAGGCTATTCTATAAAATAAGCTGCTATAAAAGATTGATTAAATAGCCTTTAAAAAGGCTGTTGGATTTAAAGTAAGAACTAAGCTCAATGCAATAGTAAGGCTACTGAATAAACTGAAGCTCCACGCTGCTGTGAATTGTACAAGTGAAGGTCTGTGCTGCTGACAGTGTGTTAAGATGTTCTTAGAGTCCGTTATTCAAGTTTCAAATAACAATAGACATTTTTATTGGCCCATCAGTATGCTTTGGCTAGAGGAGTTACTAATATTCACCAACGGCATTCTAGATAAGCGGAGTCAGCACTTTCTACGACTCTGGGTGGAGCCCCCAGGAAGAGTGCCATGTCTTAAATCCACCATGGGCTTAGCGAAAAAGCCCTCTAGCCCAGAAAGACTTTTCCCATAGACTTTGCATGGCGAAAGAAACGTCTATATTTCAGCGGATAATTTTTTTTGGGGTACATCAACTTACCAGCCCGAACACTTAAAGGGTCCTTCTTTAAACGTCACGTTTTTAACATTTTTAACATTTACTAGTAGCCGAATCCAGAGTTATTAAACTAGGCATGATGAACGTGCATAATGGACGCGAGCAGACCCACAGGACTGCGCCCGCCTACACTTCGCATGCTCATATGACTGTTCTCCCGAGGTCCTGTAACTGTAATAATGGATATAGCTAATGGTTGTAATTCACTATGTGTTCTATTAATACATCCATGGTATTATCTCATGATGCATCCAAGGGCTGTATGCTGTAAAGCCTGTAACGTGGATGAGAAATGAAGCCATGGAGAGAAGCTCTGTTCACGAAACTGCAGGCTAACCTTAGTAGCTAGCGCTAGCTAGTAGCTAGCTAGTAGCACGACATAATGATTACATCTCCTTGGTTGTCTAAATACATCCATCATTTATTTAGATAAGCATGTAAACGATCAGGAACAACGAAAACACAATGTTTAATGTTAGTAAATATTTTATACAATGAAACGGCGAGTTCATGAGTTTGCCACGAATATGAGAGAGAAGCTCATGAACGCGCATGTTGCTACCGGTTGCTAGACAACACAAACAAACTGTTGCTAGTGCGCATGTCCATCGTGACGTCATGGGCCAGTCAACACGGAAGACCCGAGCTCCATGATTGCTTTATGTGCTTTTGAGCACTCTCATTGGAATGAACGGGGCTTCCCACCGAGCACTGTATCCAATTCTCTTAATACATCCATGTTTCAGACTCGTTTCGCTACCATTTTAAAAACATTTTAAGATGAGCAAAATGGAGACACACATGACACTGACACACAAGATAAATGTGTGTTTCAGTGGTTATGAGGAACAATATGAGAGAGAAATATGGTGATGATTGATCGTTGTTTAGGTACATTCAACCACGTTAAGCTTTTTCACGTTAAGCTTTTCCCTTACAATAGCCTTAAATGAAGCAGAAACGCTTAATGTCAGATAATGCCCATAATAATTGGACTTTGTGTTAGATTTTTTGACAGTGTTCAGTGGTTATGAGGAGCAATATGAGAGAGAAATATGGTGATGATTGATCGTTGTTTAGGTACATTAAACCACGTTAAGCTTTTTCACGTTAAGCTTTTTCACGTTAAGCTTTTTCACGTTAAGCTTTTCCCTTACAATAGCCTTACGTGAAGCAGAAACGCTTAATGTCAGATAACGTCCATAATAATTTCACTTTGGGTTAGATTTGTTGACAGTTTTCAGTGGTTATGAGGAGCAATATGAGAGAGAAATATGGTGATGATTGATCGTTGTTCAGGTACATTAAACCACGTTACACTTTTTCACGTTAAGCATTTTAGAATGTCCCTCCGAAAACCAATTATTAAATACACAGGCGTCCTACCTTTACATGCAAACCGATATAAACCATAGAAGATATCATCTATAGCAACAACCTGATCTCACAGAATTCCGTGAAATGAACACGGCCCCTTAACTCAAAATCTGTGGCAGTTTCACGGAATCGCAAAACATTCCGTGATGGGCCCACGGAAGAATTCCGTAAAATAAACACGGCCCCTTAAGTTAAGGAAAAGGTCATGGGTGGGCTTACGGTTCCTTGACACGCGGGAAGAACGGGACGGTTGGGTTTAGGAAAAGAAGAAAGTGACTTTAGGAAACATGACATGCGGGACACGAACCCTGGTCTCCTGGGTGAAAGTCCTAGTGTTTAACCCATCCACCACCCCAACCAACTTCCTTATGCAGAATTTCGGCCTTACATACTACTCGCTACCATAGTCGCTCTTAATGCTATGTCATCTTCTCATTGACTTTACATTGGCATTGTTTTCCGTGGTGGCCACACGGAATTTTCACACATTCTGTGCCACCACCACGTAATGGGCTGTTAACAGTTCGTGATCATTTCACGGAATTCTGTGAGACCAGGCTGATAGCAATGCAGGTCCTCTGCTGTATCCACAACAATCCATACGTGTTTGAGCCATATTTCCTTCTTGCAGGTGTTCATGTCAGATCTTACGCAAATCCAAATGGTAAAAGTAATTCCAACTTTTTTTCGGTTGACTCTGTCGGTTATCTCAGAATTAAAAAGTAGTAATCCAAGTCGAGTTTGCTGACTGTGCATCTTGAGCAGTTTGGTGGCCCTTAACCAGGGGTGATTCTAGGATCAGACCTTTAGGGGGGCTCAGCCCCTAATGAGAATGTGATACTGATACAGTCCCTTGCAAAATGTGACTTCCTTCCAACGTGGCTTCTGAGAACCATCTGAGGTGATCTTACCTGGAAACCACAGATCAGTTTAAAGTAGAATTGTATTTATCTTAATATGATTTTACTAGTTTTCATCCAACTCATTTTTGGTATAGAATACACATAAAGCTTGAGTCTGTTTGGTTTTGTATAGCAGTTTATATTTTCGTCACCCCACTTGAAGACTTAAACCTGTAACAGGAGCACTTTTTTTAAATACATGCTTCTGCTGATTATTTTTATTATAAATTATTCTTTTCCTTATTGCATTGCGTAGAAGGCAGAAATCTTAAGAGTAATATTGCAAAACTGGGACACATCGATTCATCTACATGGCTAGATAGTACGATTTGATGCAAACAATGAATTGTGCTTTTTGTAATTTGTGCAGACTCACTCCTGATAAATGCAATTTCTGATAACAGAGGGCTTGAAGGAAAATTTTAAATTTTGTATTTGCTTTTTTGTTGAGAATTAATTGAGAACATTAATACCACTCTCTTGTCTATGTGAATGTTACGTTATTGTCAGGTTTTTTAGAGCCTCCATAAGGCAAGGCACTACACAAGAATAGGGTAAAGATAATACATATCACCATTAAACTATCCAAGTTGATTACTTGGCATTAATACAACAATTTTTATTTTGAAATTGATTGATCCCATTCATTTCTCCCATTGACGTCTGGAAAAATCTGTATATAAAGAGTTTTAGACCATGCCTTAGGCTAACCAGACGGTACGTGACTCATAAGCATACAACATATCATTTAGAGTAAAAAAACGAATAGAAAATCTCCAAAAAGTCAAAGGTACAAGACTATGTACATATCGTCATTTCGGAGCGAAGGAACTACTCATCCCATAAACCACCGCGCACCACTGAATAAAGGAGCTAATTCGGCTAACCGCTAGCTGAGACAGCATGTAATAACTTTAAAAGACCGTTAAATAGGCTATATAACGGCTGTTGCGTCAGCTGTAGCCGGCTTTACCCAGTGTTAAGTTTGAGTTAACGTTATTTTAGACTGAATCAAGCTGTCAGCTAGCGGTTAGCCAAATTAGCTGTTAGCTAAACTAACGTTAGCTTTCCGGCAGAGGCTAACGACAGAAGCGTGGAATAGATTGTGATTCGTGCAGTGTTGTAAATCCTCGTGACGGATCGTGCAGGCAGCACAGATCAGGTACTGACACCCCCCCTCCTCACCAGCATGAGTTCCACCAATCAGAGGCATCACTGTGGGATTGTGGGATTGTTCAGGATTGTGGGTAATGAAGAACTTATCCAAGACATCACAAATAAGACATTTATCTCAAAACAAGAGAAGTGCCCCATGATTTTTGGCGTCTATATGAGCATATACAATCGCTTAGTCATGTCGGCATGCTGGTTTTAAGTCTACCATCGACGGTTACGATTTTATGGCTTATACTCCAATTTGTCAATGGAGAAATTGCATTGTATTTTTACTTCCGGAACCCGCTGTGGGCAGGACTGTTGTGCTCTATGTGAACATTGGATGAAGCCAGGTTTCCAATTCTTGTTTCATGTTGTTGACGCCTTAGTTTAAAGTTTTTAGGGCATTTTGGATATCTCTTTTTATCACTCCATGAATTAGAAAATACTAACACAGGCCATGAAAAAAATTTGCCATGTTTTTAGGAATAAAATGTTATATAAATCAAGCTTTGGATGACCTAAGAACAAACCCCTTTGTAAAAACCTTATAATATAGCAGCATATGTTGGTGCTACTAAAGTAGACTTCTCTCTCAGAGTATGAGAAACAAAACATTTTGAGAAAACAGCCTTTGGTTGTGGTTTTCTATTTTCTTCTGACCTTCTTAAAAACTTTTACGTTGTAAAACCCCAATACCGTTAATGAAATTAAACTTATTATGTATTAATTTAACTTATTTAAAGTTTTACAGCTGGGGACAGACAAACAGAAAACAGTCACAAAGTACGAAGATGATAAAACAATGTTAAGTGTGTTTCTGAGCTGTTAAAGTCGACCTCTGACAGTACATAAGGAGAGACCGATCAAAACTTAAGACACTTAATTTATATTTACACATGACACTAACAACAACTGTATATTGATATTTTTTTTCATTTTTCATTAATGAATAGCCAAATTAAGAAGACTTAATAGTTGAGGGACGAAACCGGGTGTAAACCCATGCAGTCACTGCAGGAATTAATGAACTTTCTAGGAATGGAACCCACGTTAATAAAGTTTTTTGGTGTGGGAGGGAACCAGAGGACTTGGAGTAAATGAAGATTTTAGGAATAGAGGCCACGTTAATAACGTTCTTATGGGAGGGACTTGGAGTAAACCCATGCAGTCACTTCATGGATTAATGAAGATTTTAGGAATATTTGCCAAATTAAGAAAGTGTTTGGTGTGGGGGACTCCATGCTACTAAAATATGACACCACAGTATCACATCTGGGCGCTGATTTGTTCTTTCAGGGAGTCCTGTTGTCTGCGGTTGTTCTCTGTCTTCAACCTCATCACCGTACACTTCCCCTCCAGAGCTTTTTCTTTGTCCGCCTTTTTAATAACCTTCTGTAGTTCTTTATGAAGGGCTTTATCAAGGAGTTTTTATCCACTTTCAGGGAATCGTACGTGTTGGCCCAAACGCTCTCACCTCGGAGTGTGTCGCCGAGCTCCTGAACTTTAAGCTGCAGAGCTCTGTTTTCTTGGCTCACAGCTTCGTTCTCTGACTTCAAGTCATTGTTTCTTTCCTCCAGAGTTTCTTCTTTGGAGAACTTTTTCTCCAGCTTCTGTAGTTCTTTCTGCAGAGTGTTGTTGTGGTTCGTGAGAACTTTTTTCTCTGACTTCAGTTCTTTATAATTCGCCTTAAAGGCATTCAAAACTCTGAGGTTTTCATTGAAATTTTGGATTTCCTCCATGGCTTTGTTGTTCTGGAGCATCAAGGCGTCTGTCTGTTGTTTTAGAACGTCGTATTTGTGCTTCCAGTCTCGTTCATTCAGAATGGGTTTTACCCAGGACTCGGTTTTGTGCCTGCAGTACTTTCTCTTCAGCTTCCAGTTCTACGTAATTGTCCTTTAAATGTCTTTTAATCCTGAGCTGGTCGTTCACGAATTGGATTTGCTGATTCAAATTATTGTTGGGGTTGATGCATAGACTGTCTAACTCACATGTGTCTTATTACAAAGACCAAACTTGGTTTACTTTCTTCATTTGTTTCACTCTCCTTTTTTTTGAAAACCACTCCTGCTCCAAAAGAAACTTCCACCACACCCCACAACACAGATAAAACACTTTTCACCAGGTCTGATATCAGTCAGCATGTCCGTCCGTCCGTCCGTCCGTGAGATAACATGTTCACGAGGCAGTGCAAATGGTGTCTTGTAACTGGTGTCTTTTAAGGCTATTGGTGTGAGAAAACTTTTTCCCACATTGTTCACATGAGTACGGCTTCTCTCCACTAGCGGCGCCAGGATTTTGATTGTAGGTGGGCCTCCAGAAAACTGGATGGGCCAGGTCTTCTTGGGGAACAGCATTTGTGCTAGGCTACTGAACCCTGTCTCCTCCTATAACACATAAAACACTATCATAAGTTACCTCTGCCTACTGCCAATATTATTTTTCCCTCCAGAAAATGTGCATACAGACAGCCAGACACTAACGTTAATGTTACCCTACTTGCCTTGCTGGTGTGAGGGGGTGGCTACGGGAGGACTTCTCCATCTGAAGTTTACATCCATTCATCTGTATAGATTATTTTTGGTGTGAACTCCCTGATGAATCTTTAAATATTTTGATGTTGTGAAGAATTTGACACAGTGGTGACATTTGGTTCCCTCTCCTGCTCTCCGTTTCTATAGCAACAGACAAAAAGAGAGAGTTAGTGAACAACCAACCTCTTTAAACCCTGGACTTGCACTCACTCACAATTTTAACTCATTTATACAATAATTTATGACAAAATGAAGGAAAATGTGTGCCAGTTGCAGACCTGTTATTATGGAAGCAAATGTACTCTTCATAACTTTTATGAGTTCTGAAATATTCAAAGATTTTCAGGCAAGTTGTAATGAAACAACTGTAACGCTGTAATGACACAGCGAGAGAAAGCTTGGCAGACGATCGCGGACTGCCTGAATGCGTAAGCAGCCTAAAAATATACATTTACTGACCACTGCTCTGAAACCGTCATAATCATACCATTCAAGGAGTAAGGCTACTAATCATTTGCACAAATTAACAGTTGTAGCCTACTCTTTGCCTTAAAAGTGAGCAGAAGATAATGTTACTCAGGAAATTTACCATGAAGATCAATTACAACCACTTATCTACAATGCTAGAATATGATGCGTAGCCTACATACCTCTCTCTCACTCTGTCTCTCCCTCTCTCTCGTATGGGCTAAAATATACATTCCCTAAGTAACATATTAACTCCCACTGCTCGCTTTTAAGGCAAATTGTACAGCTGTTTGTGCAAATGACAATTGACTCCTTCAATGGTTTGAGTTAAGAGCAGTAGTTCATAAATGTATATTTGTAGACTAGCATTCAGTCGGTCCGCTATTATCTGCCACTTTTGTTTTTACAGAGGCCGAGTTTCCTTCTCTACATATTATACTGTACTCGTATACAATATTTGGACATAGAAAAGAAACACTGAAGAACTTGGACTGAAATCTAGAAACTATAAAGATAATTAAGTGATAATTGTAAACATGACTGTAACAGTGTATTCATCAGTTAAAAAGAAACAGCAAAATATAATGATATAATATAATAATATATACAAAAACCATTGAGGTGTCCTCTCCCTGTTTACATGAATGTACCGTAGCCTACATCCCTATATAGTTACTGGTCCAGTGAACTAAGACTATAACTAAGGAGGATTGTACAGTTAGGATAGGTTTTATAATCGTACAATCCTCTAAAATTATAGTCCCAGTTTAATGGACAGAACACACACTGTGTGCTAAGAATAGCAAATACAATGCACATGGAAAAGTAATATACTGTACATGATCCTTTATTGTCAAAGAATACAAAAAGAAATCAATCATCTAAAAAGATGTATTGGTCTCTGACCAGTCTGTCGTTGTTAGAACCATTATAGAAACACGTGTATAGGACTTTATATATTATCCTTCATCACTGACTTCATTTAAAACACATTTGAAACTTTATCAGCCTTTTCTTCCGGCGCCCTCGAGAGTGGCAGCCTTCTCTGTAGCTCGTCAATTACGTGTCTGTTTTTGTGTCTTCTAACTTAAATCATTTACACGCCTTGCGTATATATAGCTTCAATCCCATGGATATGGCTACGATTAAACTGGATCACAGCAGTAAAAACCTCGTTTATTCAAGGGAACAACTGTTCGGATTAAGGACAATGGGTCATGCCGCCATTGTGCACCCCATCCCAGAGGAATTGAGGCGTAACTACCGCGGATGCAGAGCCGGGGCTAGCGTGAAGGCTAGGCTACTGAGGAAGCGGTGGAGATTTAAGCCGTCTATTCCTTCGTGTGTGATGGGGAATGTAAACTCACTGGCCAACGAGACAGATGAGCTAGGTGCCCTAGTGAAGAACGTTAGGTTGTACAGGGAGTGCAGCCTCATGTGTTTCACTAAGACCTGGCTTAATTGGAATATCACAGATGCTAATGTGGAGTTACCCGGCTTCACTATATCGTCCGAGCGGACCGGGACCCCAAGCTAAGTGGCAAACGGAAAGGTGGGGGGCCTCACACTGTTCATCAACAATAGATAGATGTAAAGTATTTATATAGGGCTTTTCTAGTCTTAATGACTACTCAAAGCGCTTTTACATAGTACAGGAACCATTCACACACACCATTCCCTGTGGCCGAGGGTGCTGTACAAGGTGCCATTCTGGAGTAACCTCTTTCCTTCGCTCACTTCCTCTTGCTCCCTCACTCCTCTGAGGCTCCAGAGGCCTCCACGATAAGGTCGGTGCCGTCCAGGTTGTCTTGCGGCTCCCATGTCTTATCCTCACTGGAAGGGTGAGTGCAGACAGAAGAAAATTATTAAACCTTCGACTTTGAGGGCATAAATGAACAAGATACTATATATATAGAGTTTCTGCTATAACACTTCCACCACATACTTCTCCTCCTCCTCCTTCTCCCCCTCCACTATGGTCGTCGGCTGGACGTCTGCTGAGGGCTCCTTTGGTAGACCCAAGGGGGAAGCATGCAGAGATAATGATACAAGGGTTAGAAGAACTAATGGGAGGTGTGAGTGAATGATAGTTTACCATGTTTTACTATATTAAAATCTTCTGTTTAAATGGATAAAATGCAAGGGCTGATGAGGTGACCAATCCATAGGACTTCAGAGTGTGAAGTATCTCCTGCATTAAAACTGAAATAACTACTAAAATGTAAGCCACAAAAGTCATTAACTGGAGCTACAAGCCACATGCACAGTATCCTCAATCAACGACAGTTCATTTACCAGAAAATCGCCAGATGTTCCTCGCCTTGCAAAACTCAGTTCGTTTCGGGAAAACAACAACAAATTTTGAGCTAGCAAGCTACACGCTGAAAATGGCAAGTGTTGATAAACGTTTTGATCGTGCTTTTGGGGAATAATTGTAAATATTTACAAAGAATATGTTTAACGTTACACCATTTTATATCTAACTGGGATGTTTTGGGACTGATTGCTGAGGACAATGTTACACAGGGTGATACACTGGTAAGAGCAAATTATGTTTAGCCATGTATGCAGCTAATTTAAATAGCTCTTTTTACCATATTGTGTGAACAGTTGAAGTGCACATATAATGAAAAATTCCCTTTTCTGGGATTTGGGGTGTTATTTTGTGTCTCTGGTGCTTCCACACGCATACAAACTTTGAAAAAAAAAACATCCATGCTGGTTTGAGTGAGATACGGTTTCTGAATGTGTCCTGCCTTCAGTCTCCGGTTGAGCTGTTAAAAAATCTGCATGGCTTTCTACGTAACTAGCCGAGACGAGGGGCCTAGGGGGCTAACCGTTAGCATGCTAGCGCTAGCATGCTAGCTCGTTCTCAATGGCAAAACACTGCTAGAACACACACAAATTCACCCTAATCTACAAAATAAATTGTATAGAACTACTTACATGTCCCTGTTCTGCAGGTATTCCACACAAAGTTGAAAGTGCACCCTCATTGAGAAGAAGTCTGGCGGCTAATCCTGCCTTGTACAGGCCGGAGTTGCAGAAACCATAGACTGTATATATAATGGACCAACAGATCCTGTTGCTCTGAAGGATATTAGAAGCACTTTTCCGGTGAGCGCTGAGCGTTACTGCGCAGCCTCCAACTGAGAGAGACGATGTAAATGTGACGTAAGCAACCTGTCTGAAAGTTGTAAGTCTTCTGGTAGCTGTGCCAAGAGAAATCTCAATCATTCCGAATATTGCAGAGACGGAGAGCGTAGGTATATGTAAGGAGATAACATAGGCACAGGCTAATTATTGCTAACTAAAATGCTAGTTAACATTAGTAATTAAACTTAAACATCTAATGTAAGTCAAAACTGCCTGCGAGCTTCTCCTGTACTATACTGTAATTCAGCCTATTTTTATAAAAACGTCTGCTACGGAGCCATAATGTGAGATACAAGGTAATGGAGCCTTTTATACATTGTCGTGTTTCTTTAGAAATAAACAATGGACAAATAAATTCTTTAAATGTACAATATGTAACTTTCTGCCACTAGGGGTCTCTCAACCAAAACAATGGATTGTAAACACAGACGTTTGATGACGTAGGGAAGTTGCGTGGAATTATGGGAGTTTTTATTGCTTAACGCTGATTGTTGATTAGAATGCATCTGTTCACGGACGAGTTTACCCATTCAAGTTTATTCACGTTACGTTTAGTAACGTTTATTCATATCATGCTAATAAAATAGCTGCAGTTTCCCCAACATAATTACGTTTTTCTTGATTCAGTCTGTATTGGTAGCTGGCTGACCAGTTAACTAGTGAGCCGGCAAGCTAACATTAACGGCTAATGTTAGCAGGTTTTACCACACTATCACAGTCTATTTCACATGCCAATGTCACCTTTTGGATTTTACCGGGCGGATGGGTAGCCCCTAATGAGAATATGACACGGATACACTGCCTTGCAAAAGTGTTAAACATAATATGTTTATTGTTAAACAATAAATATACCTTTGTATTCAATTATAATTAAATTATCTTTATTGAGAAAATATTTATTGTATTTATTCACATACTGTACTGCAAAGTAACTTATCTGTCATACTGTTTAACTGTGTTAGTGTTGCTGCACTATCCTGGGGTCTCATTTATAAAACTGTGCGTAGGATCCTTACTAAAAGTGTACGTACGCCCAAAAGCCAAAAATGGCGTACGTCAAAAACAATTCAGATTTATAAAACCGTGCGTACGCACATCTGTAAGTAATGTTCCCTTTATAAATCACAGATTACCCACAAGTGTGCGCATGTGAATCAGCCTCTTATCCCGCCCTGAACACGCCCATTTTTAACCATAAATAGTCAATGCAAAGCACCTCGTGAATGCTGATAAGTATGTTAATGACCCTGGCAGATGTTCTTTCATTACACCGAATCATGACGACTGGTGGAGAAAAAGCAAAAAACTTCTCAGACGCTCGGGAATTGCTGCCAATTGAATTATAATTTCGGCCAGTTGTCGCACAGTGTAGGGAAACCTAATCTATAGACTACCTTTATTAATATCTTCCAAAACGGCAGGCATTATGGCACTTGGGGACAGCTTCGACCTACATAAGATTTAACATAACTATATATTATATCAGAACAAGCCTTAGTGATAAAGTTGAAGATTATAAAAAAACACTTAGCTGTCTGCCATTTCCCTCTGGAAACAGCCGGTTGCCCCCAGAGTGGCGGGTCCCTGTATTTGGACCGGGATGGCACGGTTCCCTCTCTACTGGAACCAATTCAGTACATAGATCCAAGAGCGCAGTTTTAGGGAATTTAAATCGGCATATTAGCCAGTCATCGTCATGGTCACTGAAGCCTTTTTCTCTCCTGATTCTTCAATTGGGGGTTAGTCTTCCTGCAGTGCCAGCAGTGCCATCATGCCGCATTACGCACAGGGGTCACCGCAGTATTTATATGTTTACAACAATTAGAGTGATTGATAACACCTTGCCAAAATCACAGCATCAACTAGTGGTATCCCATCCCGAGATACAATTTGAAGACGAAAGTCTAATAGGCAAACACACGTTTCCTCATGCAGGTTTTGTCACAAACAGTATTAAAGTTAGGACCGATAACGAGGACATTAAGGGTAACGATTGCGCGAGGGCTTAACGGCTGTATTTCCAGACTTTGACATTTGATGATATATGCACAGCATTAAAGACAGATATTTAATTATTTACACTGTGATCTGCCGTTATCTAATGCTAGGGTATTTGATGCTATCCTGTATTCCATGCAGACGGGCCATCTCCTCCTCCTGCGCTCCGTAGCGGACAATGTGACGGTGAGACAGCAGCAATTAAATATTATTAACAAATTTTGATTTAAGATTTGAGTTGGATTTTACAAGGTGTTTATGGAAAAATTATCACTCGAGCGCAAATAACCATGCTGGATTTAATCTTCATGGTAACGTGGATGATATGGAGTGAAAACGTGCGTGAGGCATCAATACTTGAAAATATTATGAGTAATCGTTATTCCCATTTACTTTCTGCAGTCTGACTTCAGTTCAGATGTAAGTATGGTGAACAGCAAGCAAATATTGATTATACAGTGTGTTCAGGGTCCGTGTATCATCCGATCATTCGTTTTTGTTTTCACATATGAAAACGAAAAAAGGGTACAAGCGGCCGAAATGGGTTTCCTCAGGAGGGTGGCTGGTGTCTCCCTTAGAGATAGGGTGAGAAGCTCAGTCATCCGTGAGGAGCTCGGAGTAGAGCCGCTGCTCCTTCACGTCGAAAGGAGCCAGTTGAGGTGGTTCGGGCATCTGGTAAGGATGCCCCCTGGGCGCCTCCCTAGGGAGGTGTTCCAGGCACGTCCAGCTGGGAGGAGGCCTCGGGGAAGACCCAGGACTAGGTGGAGGGATTATATCTCTAACCTGGCCTGGGAACGCCTTGGGATCCCCCAGTCGGAGCTGGTTAATGTGGCTCGGGAAAGGGAAGTTTGGGGTCCCATGCTGGAGCTGCTACCCCCGCGACCCGAGACCGGATAAGCGGACGAGGATGGATGGATGGAAAACGAAAAAAAACTCCTTTTTCCGTTTTTTTAGAAAAACGAAAAAACGAAATTATGACTTGATTTTTGGTTTTCCCGTTCTTGCACAGAAATCAGAAAAACCACTTGATATTCCGATGTTCCCCTGTGGGTGGTGCTAAATCTGATTGGCAGGATATGCATCATTGTTTTTCAAATTAAGATTTTACCCACACTGTATTTGTTAGCCTGTAAAATTAATAGTCTATATGTAAAAATAATAGTCTATATGCATGCTTTTTGTCACCCAATTATTTGGCTTAACTTCCTGAAAAAATCTATTGAAATAGCCTAAATATAAACATGTTCACGCATTGACAGACAAAAGGCACGATCTGTTTTTGTAGGAGAAGGGAAGACCCATCTCATCGTTTAGTCCTGTTGTGTTCAAAGTCATGTTAAACCATTTTTTGTTCCCAGTCAAAAATAGATAGATGGATAGATGGATAGATGGATAGATACGTTATTGATCCCCAAGGGGAAATTCAAGGTCCCAATAGCTTAAGACATCACACACAACATACACATACATCATAAACAGGATCATAAAAAAAGCAAATTCACATGAATAGCATGGACAATAAAAGAAAAAATACTAAATAAAAAAAAATAATAATACTAAATAAATAAAAAAATTTAAAAAATCCAATAAAAAATCCACATGAATGTACTAAGGGATGTATAAGCAGGAGACGCTTGCAGTGAGAGGACAGGGACTGACCCTGTCATTCAGTATGAGATTGTGCATCATGGTGGTAGTGCAAATAGGTCCAATAGTGCAAGGATAAAGTCTAGAGACCAGCATTAAATATGGACAATATAAGAGATCAAAAGTCAATATTAGAGGTTTGAAGTAATAGTGTTACAGCCATTGTTCAAGTATTAAGTTATGTTAGACCTCAGTCCAGGCTGGCGGGTGGAGGGAGGGAGGGAGGGATTGTGCATATATGGGCTAATATAGCCAGTTAACAGTGTAAACCGTGTAAACAGTATACAGTGAGCCAGTGGACAGTCAGTACATAACTGTTATTATAGGAGGTAGTGGAAGTGGTGGAGAGGGAGGAGAGGCAGACAGATTATGCAAAGAAGTCTCTCTCTCCTCTTCTCTTTAGTGAAGCATTGTAGAGTTGTATGGCCCTGGGGACAGATTACTTTGGGCCAAAGTTACCAAGGACATTTTTAAGAAACCATTTCAAAATGTATACATTCACATAAAGTAACACCTGTTTGGGTCAAAAGTAAGAGATTTTATCTGTCACTTTGGAAAAAGAGAGAGACTCTGAGAAAAGGTTAGAGTAGTTGCAGGCGTGAAAAAAGCAGGGAAATATTTAAAAAATATTAAAAATAATAAAATGATCTATGGAAAGGAGTGCCATGTCTTTTTGGTACATGATAAAGTATCTGCATTCAGGAAAAAGTTGGACTGTGTTGGGCTCGCGTGGAACAGGGCTCAGTCCCTGAGCGATTTGTACCACGCATGCGTTGAAACACTTGACGACCAACAGCGACCAAACATCACAACTTTTTTTTTGTATTAAATCTTTATTATACAATAGTCATACAAACAATCAAGACTAATAACTATAGACTGTATATTATTAATGCGATGAAGTGTAAACGTACATAAGTGTCCTTTTGAAGACGGGATGACAGCTCTTCCAGCCACCACTGCTGTATACCACTATAGTAGCTACATGCTAACGGCAGTAAACACTATAGTAGCTACATGCTAATGGCAGTAAACATGTCATCTTAGCTGCCACTGTTGTTAAATTCTCCCCAATTCCGGGTCACATTCCTGCTGAAACATGTCCGATTGTGTAGTGTTTGGTTCAGAACCCTTTATCTGCGATTTTTGACCTTAGAAAGTGCTGCTTCGTTCCACTACAATCTAACGTTAGCATACTCTATTATAATTATTATGTAGCTGTATGCTAACGCGACATAGCGGAGTATATATAGCTATATATGTATGTATATAGCAGGACTAAAGTACTATCTATTTTTGACTGGGAACAAAAAATGGTTTAACATGACTTTGAACACAACAGGACTAAACGATGAGATGGGTCTTCCCTTCTCCTACAAAAACAGATCATGCCGTTTGTCTGTCAATGCGTGAACATGTTTACATTTAGGCTATTTCAATAGTTTTTTTCAGTGAGTTAAGCCAAATAATTGGGTGACAAAAAGCATGCATATAGACTATTAATTTTACATATAGACTATTAATTTTACAGGCTAACAAATACAGTGTGGGTAAACTCTTAATTTGAAAAACAATGAATGCATATCCTGCCAATCAGATTTAGCACCACCCACAGTGGAACATCGGAATATCAAGTGGTTTTTCTGATTTCTGTGCAAGAACGGGAAAACCAAAAATCAAGTCATAATTTTGTTTTTTCGTTTTCATATGTGAAAACAAAAACAAATGATCGGATGATACACGGACCGAATAGCTTTTAATTCCATAATATCAATGCATTGGGAACACTGCACATTCAATTCCAAATCAAAACATGACCAAAATTGATCAAGTTTGTGTTATACCTTTACAGAAAGTGAAGAAAAAGGAATATTAGGCTGTTCAAAAAAATAGCAGTATTTGCATTTTTCTTTACAAACTCAAACATTTACTGTATAAACTGAAAAAAGTCTCAACGGTTTGCTTTACTTTGAATCACTGCACTAATATTTAGTTGCATAACCATTATTTCTGAGAACTATAGAAATATAAATAGGTTCCTGAGATCACAGGAACCTATTTTTGTGATCAAACTGTGTGTTTAGAAGCAGAATTTCATTGATGTCTTTCTGTGTGTTAAACCGCACACAGCTTATGAGCACAAAAAAAAAAAAATAAATCACAGATGTTATGTAGCGATGTGGTTAGAAAAACCCAAACAAAGGTTATGGTTTGATCAGACAATACATTCAAAGTATTCTCACTGCTTTACCAGTTGGCTTTAATTACATCTCCACAAACAATAGCTTTGTCAAAGTTTATGGTAACACTTTATAATAATGGTACATGAATTATCATTAATTCATGTATGACCTAATGCATGAAAAAGCATGTATTAATTCATGTAGTACTTCATGAACAATAAGTAATGCCACAAATAAAAAAAATGGCAAGACATTTCTGGTCTTCAGACACTTAGAAGTTAGTAAAAAGTAAAATTCATAAATATCCTATTTGGCTGAGCATTGTTCTTAGACAACTCTTTAAATGCCTTATGATGTTGTGAATAAAGCAACTACAAAAATGCATCTGCAGTATACCGTATTTTGTGTAAATGTAGTGACTTCAGTATCATTTTGCCAACCCACTCCTTTAATTCTTAATACAATTAATTGTTTAAACATTAATCATATGTTATTTTATCAATGTTACAGATGGACCAGGTCAGCACTTTATTTGAAGGGCCACAAACATGATGAAGTAATGAAGTAGTAATGCTTAGTTAACAATGATTAGATTTTTTTAGAATACATGTACACTGCTGTGACTGGTCAGTTTTTTTGAAGAAGACATGAACATCATTAATAAATCAGAAGTCATGATTTTTCACATACCATAATCATATCTTATTTACCAATGTTAAAGATGGACCAGGTCAGCACTTTATTAGAAGGGCCACAAACATGATGAAGTAATGAAGAAGTAATGTTTTGTTAATCATGATTACAACACTACAATTCAGTTTCTTTAGCCTGTCACTTTAACTACAGATTAACCTATGAAGGAGACATGAACATCATTAATAAAATCAGAAATCATGAGGAATGAAATCCCCACATCAATGAAGTCATGCATGAATTCATGATACTTAGTGTACCATTATTATAAAGTGTTACATTTATTTTATTGACAAAAGTGTTATACAGCCAAACAACAAAATTACATGTATCTAACATGCATTATTTTTGTGATAACATACTTTAACTGTAACAGAGATTCTAAGAACATTTTGAGCGGGGGGCTTTCTAGGCGTAGTTATTGAACTGGTTTTGGGGGAATGAGCCCAGCACAAGCGGGAGTTTTTGTGGACTACTCAACCACGGCGCTCCAGAAATGCGGCCCACTGTTTCCCCAAGTCCACCGCAGTTGGAAAATGAAAGAATGACACATTGTCATCTTCACCGGTGCATGTACACCCAGGGAAGCACAAACAAGCATGGTAGCGCAAACAAAGAAACGCTAGATAGATAGATAGATAGCTAGATAGCTAGCTAGATAGATAGTATTTAATTTAAGCCTCTATTTTTGAATTCTGATTTTCTGTGAAAATATATAACTGCTGTTGGGCGAAAACCTTGTATGTCCAAATCTGTTGCTTTTCAGGAAATGAAAAAAGGATGATTTGAATTATATATCATAGTATTGATCAATGTAACATTATATTGAGCCATTTACCTTTGAGGAAGTCAGACAAAATTTGTAAAACCCACAGATGGACGTAAAGGTTGACCAATAGCATCAATTTATGAAAACAAATTAAAATGACACAATACGGACATACAAGGTTTCTGCCCGACAGCAACAATATCAAAACTGATAAGCTTTATGAACAAAGTGATGAGTGGTGATTGGAGAGTTCATATGCCTAAAACTATCAATTTTTATATGAGTTTTACGGTTCTGTGACACGCGGGAGGAAAGAAAAAAGTGACTATAGCAAGCGTGACGCGAACCCCACTCTCCTGGGTGAAAGTCCTGTGTTACATACTACTCGCTAAATCCTATCTAACTGCTGCTCTCCCCGGTGCGTTACACAAACACGCTGAAAGACGCCTTTTTCGTCGCATCAGACGCTGACACCCACTGTACAAACGTCCTTATTTTACGAGTTCGGAATGAGAACGGGTTGAGCTGACACCAGGTTAAAAATGAGGTTAAATCTGATTGGTTGCTAAGAGGGTCAAACTGTGGGATGCTTTAAACATCCGTCTTTGCCTTCAGTCTGACAAGCACACTGTGTGTTTTACAAATATGGCAGCAGATTAGAATCTGCTGAAGAACTAACTAACTTTTCCTGCCATGTGGTTTCAAAAAGCTTCATTATGAACTGGTTTAACTTCCTTATAGAACAGTGATACCACGAACACAGGACAGACCACAGGCTTGAAAGCGTACCCAAACATTTCTCCTAAAGATAAGGCTTGGCCTGTAACTACCTCTGAGGCTGTATTAACTGATATTGAGAGCAGGGTAGGTCAGTTAGGTATAGTCAAAGATGTTTATGTGAACTTACATATTTCAAAAGTTTCTCCCCAAACCTTTGGCTTCACTTGGTATACTGGGAGCCAGCCACAAAAAATAATGCAATGTTTTTTTGGGGGAGGGGGTTTACGGTAAGAGGGCTTTATAGAGTGTCTGTTAAGGCTTACTAAAACAATCAATTTACTTTCATTACAATTATCTTACGTGTTTATAATTTGTTTCTTATGATATATATATGTTTTGTTCATTACTGGATACTGAATCCCCTTCAGACATGTTTTATGATATATACTGTAAAAATGATTTTCTCTGGAAAAAACATGTGTCTGATATGTTTTTTTTCTGACAAAAAAAAACATTCAATCCCTTTAGTTTAAATGACTAAAGTTGCATCTAGAATCTATGAATGTGCCGATATTTTACATTTTAAAAAGGTGTAACTGCTGGACACAGGATGTCTCCTACTTCACTGAAAAGTCCATACAGTGTACATACATATAATGCATATGATCCAGCATACTGGACCATGATTGGCTTCCAAACTAGTTGTGATGTCACAATATCCTGCTCGCACATACACGTTTAACAGTAAACTGAAACTGAGATTTAAGGAGAGTGCAGAGAAACTTTCCTCCCTCAGTAAATTAATGTGAAAACAACCTCTAGTATCAACAGTGAAGCTCAAACATCTAACTCAGGGGGGGGGGCTTTAAATGACCACAGTGGCTCCTAGAGGGGACAAGTGGAACATATGTGGTTGGCAGGAGTCAACTGATTATACGAGATTAGGGAGAATGGCGGTGTGTGCATGCACAGTGGTTCTCTGATCTGATAAAAGAAGCGCTGGGAACTTAAATTGTCACACTTTGTTCTACATACTGTATGTGGTCAACGCTCCGCACTGTCAATTTGGGGAAATACACCTCGGCTCTGTCAACGCTGACTACTTTTCACACCTAGCAGCTTCAGAAATGTCAAAAAGTCAGCCAATGACGCAGTGACTGACTCTTAATGTGGACCGGACAAAAGACATGACCGTGGGCTGCAGGATGGGTCAGATACATTTGCTTTACCTTGGCGTTTAACTGCATTCTTCAATATGCATGGATCACAACAAACGTGCATGTCTGACCATCTGAGCTGCTGTATCTGACTGTGACAGATGAGGTGATTCCTTCCACAAAATCAAAGAGCATCAGAAGAAGAGTAACTTATGCCGTCTGAAATCATTTGAGGCATGCTTTGACTGATATTGTCTCTGGTACAGATATCAGGTGGGGAAAGATTTGAGCTTCCTTGCATGAACTAATACTCCGCCCCTTAACAACAAAAGCCCCTTTACACTGATTTAGAGTGCCATTGCTGTTGCAGCGTTACACGCACAATGAGGAGCTTCACCTTAATATCAGCTTTACTTCTCTGCAGCCTCAGTAAGTATTAGTAATAAATTATTCTGAGCAGCAAATATAATTCTAATCTCTCTTTTATCCAGTAACCCACCATTATTTTGAACACTCAGATGACTTAGTATTGTACATGTTTAGAAGTTTCTTTATTGAGGAGTAACTCTCTTTCTGTCTCTGCTGTTTGTTTCAGGCTGGATCTCTGTCTCAGCTTCTGAGTCTCACACTGTGGAGGTCCAGTCTGGTGGAGACGTCACTCTGATGTGCTCCAACATTTCCAGCACTCCAACTCTGACAGAATGGTTCAGAGTGATCAACAGAACAAAGCCCAGCTGTGTCTTCTCTATGTACGGGTCTGATAGCAAACCTTCGTTCTGTGATGGATTTCAAAATGGATTTGAGATGAGCTCCAACATCTCTACTGTCTTTCTTAAAATCAAGAGAGTGGATTTATCTGACTCTGGACTGTATTTCTGTGGATTTTACATAGAAGGACATACAGTCATCGCCAGTGCAACACATTTAAAAGTTCAAGGTAAGATTGTAGTTAAGCCTCAGAGATCTGTTTTTCTCATCATATTTACAGAATATCTCACATTTATTGTCACAGTAGTATGAAAACAGCATAAAGACAAACCAGAAACCAATATGTGTCAAATTATTTCATTTTTGTCTTTTTAAAAGGTAACAGTGAATCTGATTTTGGAGTGGATTTAAAGCCTGAAAGTAAGGTTCTCCTTTTTCACTGTGCAAGTTTCCACAGAGCCAGTCATTTCAATATTAAACATCTCTTCTAAAAACAGATTCTAATTCTGTCATTTGTCTTGTAGAGGAGTCTGATGGAATGACAAACTTCTTGATTGTGATCCTGGGTGTTCTGACGGTTTTCCTCACTATAGTCGTCATTGTTCTGGCTGTTAAAATCAGGAAACTTCAGACAGGTACAGCTGATCTATAATTTGATGCAAATGATGGATAAATCCAAAGCAAAGTATACGGTCAATAATAATAATAAACTAATAAAACTTGATCATTTTTCCATTTAGCTGTGATTGAAGAACAGCAGCCAGAAAGAAACAAGGTGAACCCAGCATTAACTTATATAAACTGTGTGTGTGTGTGTGTGTGTGTGTGTGTGTGTGTGTGTGTGTGTGTGTGTGTGTGTGTGTGTGCGTGCGTGTGCGGTTTTGAAAATGCATTCAAATACATGGCAAATCTGTTGAAAATGATTTGTGTTCCGAGCTGCTTCACGCGGCCTCAAACAGCTTCAGGCATGCAGGAAGTCATCATATTCAAAGTAAAATTATCCTCAATAATTCCTAATTTTAAACTCTAATTTCAGCTGTGATCTTTAAACTGACAGTTTAGGTTCTTTAAGCAAAATTACTGGTTTTGCCAGCATTTGCTAGACCATCTGAACCCAGCCCCCCCTCACCCAGAAAAAGATAGTATAGGTTGATTATGCAAGCAGCTCATAACGACTAGGGGTGTCACGATTCTCCAAATCCTCGATTCGATTACATTTTCGATTCTAAGGTCACGGTTTGATTCTCGATTTTTACTCTTATTTTTGTTTTTTAAAGCACAGGTTGCTATGCCATTTTTAGACTAGACTTGTATGTAATATAATATCTGACCTTTGTTCGCAATGTACCACATTACATTGTCAAATTGAAAACATGTATTAACAACATAATGTAACAATAACATATCTTCAGTCAATTGGAAACTTGACAATTTGTCAATAAAGTAAAAAGAAAAAAAAAGTTTACAGACAATCCTGAGGGCAGGCTCTTCGCAGCACATGGAGTTTGGTGTTAAAGCCAGGCAGCGCTGCCTGGAAGCCCCTAGGATTAGGCAATGATTATGGTTGAAGACGACGGTCGCAGCGCTGCCTTGAAGGCTTAGTTGGGGCCTTAAAACATTTTCGAGCCAGCACAGCAGCCGAGCAGACAGAGAGCAGAGAGGGCGACTGGTTTAAAATCGAAATCGTGACACCCTTAATAACGACCAACAATTAGGTTTCTTGTTAGGCGGCCAGTCATGACCGAAAGAACGAGATCCAGGGTACAAGCGGCCGAAATGGGTTTCCTCAGGAGGGTGGCTGCGTCTCCCTTAGAGATAGGGTGAGAAGCTGAGTCATCCGTGAAGAGCTCGGAGTAGAGCCGCTGCTCCTTCACGTCGAAAGGAGCCAGTTGAGGTGGTTTGGGCATCTGGTAAGGATGCCCCCTGGGCGCCTCCCTAGGGAGGTGTTCCAGGCACGTCCAGCTGGGAGGAGGCCTCGGGGAAGACCCAGGACTAGGTGGAGGGATTATATCTCCAACCTGGCCTGGGAACGCCTCGGGATCCCCCAGTCGGAGCTGGTTAATGTGGCTCGGGAAAGGGAAGTTTGGGGTCCCCTGCTGGAGCTGCTACCCCCGCGATCCGACACTGGATAAGCGGACGAAGATGGATGAATGGATGGATGGATGGATGTTAGGCGGCCACCTCATGGCTGAAGTAACTATCGCCGGAGCAAACGAGGAAGTAAGGTGACAAAGTATAGGAGCGCAAAATTCTGTGTGAAGACGAAGCAGCCTGGGGGGTGGATGGGTCGAACAAACACTCCCGTGTGAAACCAAAAGCTAACTGTCATTTTGAAATTAACCGAGTTTTAGTCCTTTCCGCAATGAAGTCTGTGTTGTTATGTCCCATTCTCATTTTAGTAGTTTTAAGTGACTTATTTTAAACCAATCCCTGATATTCTACTAACCCTAACTAAGTATTTGCGCTGCCTACTAGAGCTTTCTCTTCCACAGACAGTACTTTTTCTCTACTGCCTAAAATGCCTCGCCCACATTCCCGTTTGAAATTTCTCAATAAGTGATGTCACAGATTGAGAATGCCAGCCCAGTTTTTCCAAATAGGTGCTGCCAGAGCAAGCACAGCAAGCACAGCGGCTTGTTTGAGTTTGGTTGACCAATCACAACAGAGAGGGCCAGCTGGCCAATCAGAGCAGAGTGGGCTTTTCGGGAAGGCGGGCCAAGAGCTTAAACAGGGTGTTTTAGAGAGAGGAGCTGCAGCAATGGGCAGTATGAGAAACATAATGTTTTTTGAACATCAAAGCATGAAAACATATTCTAGTAGACCCCAAGAGTACAAATATGATGCTGAAAAGGAGTATAATAATCTGGGCTCTTTAAATTGCCCAACCCAGCTGTGATTCTATTCAAAAGCATGTTTGTTATTAGCTTAACTGTGCTTAACACTCATTTTAGTTTAAACGATTCCTTTGTTGAACTACCAAAAACTTGGAAAACTCAGCTACAGAGTGTGTGTGATTCAGTGTGTGACTCTGAATACTCTGATTTACAGGATCTGGGCTCAGATGAACTGAACTACGCAGCTCTAAATTTCCAGGCGAAACCCAAAAGAAGCCGCAGGCCTGCATCAGAGAGAGAGCTGGAGCCACATGTTGTGTATGCTGCCACCAGATAGACTCAGGAAACATCTGGAACTGCAGCTCAGACTGGAACTGATGCTTCATTATGTTAATCTGCTGATGTGTTTTTATATGTGGGAGGAGTCTACTGCCAAAAAAAAAGATTTGGAAAAAATAAATCTTATTTTACGGTCTCATGTGTCTCTCTCTGGGTCAACGTGTCTGTCTTTCTTATTTTGTCTGAGAGGAAAAAGAGCATGCTTAATGTGTGATGGAGGAAGAGGCAGAAAGGACACTGATGACTGCTAGACTGTTTGACAGGAAGAGACAGCAGGGTGGGGTCTGAGCACAACTGAGGTGAAGACCGTGAGGTGTCTGAGGTCAAAGCTCTGTGCAAAGTAAAAAAGAAGAAGTGAAACTAGCCTACTTGTTTAGGACAAAATTAAACTGCTTTACAGTACTGCTGTTCTCACAGAACACAATGAATGTTCCCTTAAACATATCAATCACTCCACTCATCATCACCTTACACAAACTCACTTAACTACTTTACCTTCATACGCTACGTCAACATTTGTATTCAAAACTGAACAGAAAGGCCTGATGCAGCTGCTTCATTTTCTATTTTGCACATCACTCATCTATCAGGTTCCTGATGTTGAGAGCTGTTAACTGAAATACTTTCACTAAAGTGCAGGGAAGTAGGCTGGAATTAGTAAGTGGTATTCTCATCATCAACAGCACAAACAGCAGCATAAAGGAGAATGGTAATATCAAACAATACTAAGAGTCCAAAGCCATGTTAGTCTCTCTGTGAGGCTGTATTTAGACTCTGAGATGCTTTAAGTTACTGTAAGTACATTAGCATGCTAACATGCCACGTATGTCACAATATCAATATAATATATATAATATGACAACATGAAACTAGCTGTACAAT
The DNA here is from genome assembly GCF_008315115.2 of Sander lucioperca. Classification (NCBI taxonomy): domain Eukaryota; kingdom Metazoa; phylum Chordata; class Actinopteri; order Perciformes; family Percidae; genus Sander; species Sander lucioperca. The sequence goes on from NC_050181.1 coordinate 29,700,225, forward strand.
TGCTATTCTGACAGAACATGGACAATGCTCCCTCAAAACATGTATATCAATCTCTGACACTGTTAAATCACTCTGCTCATCATCACTTTACATTAACTCACTTAACTAGTTTACCTTCATACACTACGTCAACATTTACATTCAAAACTAAACAGAGAGGCCTGATGCAACTGCTTCATTTTCCTTTTTTTTAATTTTGAACATACTCAGCCATAGTCTACACTCTGAACTATCAGGTTCCTGATGTTGAGAGCTGTTCACTGAAATAGTTTCACTAGAGTGCAGGAAAGTGAGCTGGAATAGGTATTCTCATAATCAAGAACTCAAACAGCAGCATAAAGCAGACTGGGGATGTTAAACTAGACTAATATGCTGTTTTTCCATCACATGGTACCATCTGGAACTGCAGATCAGATCAGATCTCTTTTCATTTGGTTCATTTGTGTGCATCCTTCTCCCAGAAATGCTTGTTACTAACCTAGCTCTGGGGAGTTTACTCCCTGGAGTCCTTATGTTTCTTCTTCACCCAGAATATCGCTATGGATTAGGGTGGCACCAACACCTGGGTCTTGGGTGCAGCTGTCGCTATGGACCTGCTACACCCTGCTACGCTCTGCGATTCCCTGCAGTGTCCGGCTGCGTCCTGCTGCATCCTGCCGCATCCACTGCGTCCACCCATGCTCTGTTGTGCCACATTACACCCCGTAAAGCCCTGCTGTGCACTACTATGACACAAACTACTACGACTACCATTGTAGTGACTGTTCCATTATCTTTGTGACTATTATTGCCACTGTTCATCACACCCCCAACCGGCACCGTCAGACACCGCCTACCAAGAGTCTGGGTCTGTCGAGGTTTCTTCCTGAAAGGGAGTTTTTCCTCGCCACTGTCGCAATAGCCACTGCTAATGCTTGCTCTTGAGGGAATTACTGTAATTGTTGGGGCTTTGTAATTATAGTGTGGTCTAGACCTACTCTATCTGTAAAGTGTCTCGAGATAACTTGTTATGATTTGATACTATAAATAAAATTGAATTGAATAGAACCAATGCTTCATTAGGCCATATTAAAGGTCCCATAGCATGAAAAATTCACTTTATGAGGTTTTTTAACATTAATATGAGTTCCCCCAGCCTGCCTATGGTCCCCCAGTGGCTAGAAATGGCGATAGGTGTAAACCGAGCCCTGGTTATCCTGCTCTGCCTTTGAGAAAATGAAAGCTCAGATGGGCCGATCTGGAATCTTCCTTTTATGACGTCATAAGGGGAAAGATTACCAGCCCCACCCTCCACCTTGCCCCCCCTCTCTCCTCCTCAATAGCATTTATTTCTGAAATATTACCTCTCAAAAAACACGGGTGTGACAATAGATTGTCCATACAAGGACCACGTCTGTGAACTGGTCAGATTTAGTCTGTGAACTAGGTCAATAAGAAAGACAACGTCTGTGAACTTGTCAGATATTTCTGTAAACTTATCAAGAGACAGACTGTGAACTGTCCCGGATTTAGCAAGGTTTACCGAGATTAAACTAAGCTTTGTAGCGACGGCTACATCGTAGTGAAAAGTAGAACTACTGCAATCTTGTAATGAGTAACGAAACACCAAGTAACCGGAGCCAAAAGGACCTATGCTCTTTAATGTTTTAATTTGTTTTTTTAATCGTTTTCTAACTGCTCTTTAATGTTTTATGAAAAGCACTTTGAATTACCCTGTTGCTGAAATGTGCTATACAAATACACCTGCCTTGCCTTAAATCTACAGACACGAAGTGGCACGTCCTAAGTAAAGCTCATTGTGGGACTGGCTCTAGTGGCTGTAATTCTGCACCAAGGCTAAAATTTCGGGAAAGAGACTTCAGATACAGTATTAGGGGACCACTAAGGTCTATATAAAAGAGACTTCAGATACAGTATTAGGGGACCACTAAGGTCTATATAAAAGAGACTTCAGATACAGTATTAGGGGACCACTAAGGTCTATATAAAAGAGACTTCAGATACAGTATTAGGGGACCACTAAGGCCTATATAAAAGAGACTTCAGATACAGTATTAGGGGACCACTAAGGTCTATATAAAAGAGACTTCAGATACAGTATTAGGGGACCACTAAGGTCTATATAAAAGAGACTTCAGATACAGTATTAGGGGACCACTAAGGTCTATATAAAGAGACTTCAGATACAGTATTAGGGGACCACAATATATATATGCTATATAAAAACATCCAAAAAGCAGCATGTCGTAGGACCTTTAAGGAACTGCAGATGTAAATTAGCCTAAGGCTAACTCTGGTACAATGCATCAAATGGCAACATTTATGTTAAAATTTGTACATGGTCCATAACAAATAAATAAAATTTATCCATAAAATGAATAAATAAATTAAATGAATCTGCTGTTGTGTTTTTGTCATTAAATAAATTCAAGAGGTTTCTGTTTTTGTGTCTCTCTCGGTCAAATTGTGCATTTTTTTATTTTCTATGAGAGGAAGAAGAGCATGCTTAATGTGTGATGGAGGAAGACACAGAAAGGCAACCGATGGCTGCCAGACTTATTTACAGGGCGAGTGAAATGGTGTGTGGAGGGAGGAGGGAGTGATAAACATCACTTGTCTGACAGGAAGAGACAGCACAGTGTGGTCTGAGAACAACTGAGGTAAAGATCATGAGGTGTCTGAAGTCAATGCTCTGTGGAAAGTATAAAAGGAAGCAGTGATACTAGCTTACTTGTTTATGAGAAAATTAAAACTGTTATATTTAGACTTCAACATCTGCAAAGAGGCCTGATACAACTGCTTCATTTTTGCCAGAGTACACTGCTCTCCATTTTATACATACTCAGCCATAATCTCAGGTTACACTCTCAACTATCAGGTTCCTGACATGTGTGCACTGAAACAGTTTCACTAGAGTGCAGGGAAGTCAGCTGGAATAAGAAAGTCATTTAGGCAATGCTTTGTGCTAGGTCGTTCAGCATGCTAACATGGTCACAGTATCTATATTAGGGATCATACAATTTCATTACAATCCATCCAGCAGCTGCTGTGATATTGGGATTCATCCTCTGGGGACTATTATCCCCAACTTTGACCAGGCCTGCGTCACGAATGCCGCCAGTAATCACGGCCATTCAAGACAATGCATGTTATGGTACGTGTCCATATAGGCGTTTTTTTTTTTACAGAAGGTATCACCCCGCTTATCAGTACTGCATGCTAGTGGGCTTGCCACCAGCAGTTTCTCTTCAGTGACCACTGACATGCAAAGAAAACAGGCCACACCCTCCTACAACCGCGATGGCTGCACCTGATTGGACAAACGCTTCACGCTAGACTGTCTGCTCCTGAATTTTAAAACAGACCATAGTGGCAGCTCGTTTGGAAAACTGTCGATTATTTTACGAAAATAGTTCTCCGAAATGGGTTTCTGTAAACAGTTTATGCGAAAAATAGGCTATGCAGTTGATGAATCTGTCTTAATTTCAAATTGACAACGGTCAGTTTGAAAAGATTTCATGACTTTTTGAGAGGCATTTGCATAAAGTAGCCTGGATTCAATTTTATGCAAATGAGGAGCGGGCAACTCAACGCCCCGCTTTTTCTTCTTCTTCTTCAAAAAAAAAAATATGCACCACGTCTATTCTTCATTCGAGTCGCTGGCCGTTCGACAGCCGGCAAGAAGTGAAAGGATGAGAGCATACAGTCAATTTACCAAAAGATACCCCAATATCGTATATATATGTGTCCTCTACTTTCAGTCGGCCAGCAAGACCCTCCACTTCTGAGACGCTCTGGTATGGCGCGAAACACTGTCTTTTGTCTTGTAGAGGAGTCTGTTGGAATGATTGTGATCCTGGGTGTTCTGACTGTTTTCTTCATGATAGCTGTCATTGTTCTGTCTGTTAAAAACAGGAAACTTCAGAAAGGTACAGACGTATCACTTGTTGCACGTTCAGTTGTATTAAGTTTTAACAGACAAATCCACTGCTAAGTATTTGGTCAGTTAACTAATCAGGTGTATGTTTTGTCACATAGCTGCTAAAGAAGAACTGCATCCTGAAAGAAACAAGGTGAAGTATTACAGTAGTTAACTATATATGTTGGTATATTTAAGGTTTAAATCATTAACCCGAGCCAGTACAGATTCTACACTGCCTTCTGAAAAAAGTAGTTCCAGTGTGTGAGATATGTGATACTAAATACTTTATTGATCTACAGAATGTGGACTCTGATGATCTGAACTCTGCAGCTCTGAGGTTCCTTCCAAACACAACAAGGAACAGGAGGCCTGCATCAGAGAGAGAAGTGGAGACTCAGGTTCTTTATAGCGCCAGCAGATAGACACAAGCAGCTATAGGACTACAACTCTCAGTGGAACTGATGCTCTATATTCATCTGCTGCCAGAGTCAATGGCAACAATCTTTTATTAAATAAAGTTCCTATACTCTTTCCGTCTCTCTCTCAGCAAAAGGTTTCTGTCTCTCTCATTGTGTCTGCCTCCGATCTTTATCTGAGAGGAACAACAACATATCTGATGTTTGATGAGGAGGAGCCACAAAGACACCGATGACGATGATAAAGTCAAACTTACTCATATGGAGAGTCTAATGGTCTGTCGGGGGTGGGTGGGGGGGGTATGCATCTCTTCACAGGAAGAGACAGCACAGAGTGGTCTGAGCACACCTGGTATCAGAGTGACGAGGCCAGGCTAGCAAAGTATAAAAAGAAACAAAATCATATCAGCTTCTGTATTTGTATAGATTGGAAGTATAGGAAATAAATACAGATAGAATGAACCAGCGCCCTGTGGTGACAAACATGTTCTGTATGAGTTCCATCACAGGAAGTCTTCAGCCATGACCACAAACACCAAATGACTCGCTGCAATAACCAAGAGTAATGCTGCTTCAAAGCCATGTTGTAGAGTTTACTGTTACCTTGTTTTAGAGTAACCCCTGGATTCTATGCCAACATGTTGTGTATTCTGCATTCGACTTTAGCTTAAAGGATCCTTACTGATCCTCTCTTTGTATTTGTATAAATACCCAGTGTATTAAGCATAGGCCATTAAGATCACTTTTTTAAATCTAATTTTGTGGAAAGAAATTAAATATTAAAGTAAATATATTATTCTTCCAACTGTTTGGATTCAATTCTCACATACGTCTTTCTCTCAGTCTCTGTCTTTTTTTATTATCTTTGTATTCTCCTTGATGGTAATCTGAAGATGAAAAAACTAAAGATATGAGGTTTGGTGGAGGAGGAGCCAGTGAAGGAAACTGATCTCTGTCAAATGTCCTTATAGGGAGAGTCTGCAGGGAGGTACACTGTATTGATTCTCTATCTGGATGTACTGACTTTTTATTTTTTACTTGGCTCTATTGTACAGTATGCTGACATAGTGAATGTGTATATGAGAAATACAAAGGGGTAGCTTCCTGACTTGGCTGTGTTTGCATGCACATACAGTATGGGCAACAACAAGTATTGTGCCCCCACCTCGTTATTTTCCACTGTGGTTTTAACACTTTGTGTATCGGCTAAAGTGAAAGCCACAGGAAGACTGGCCTTCAGCTCTCTGCAATAAAACCACAAGCATTAAAAGATGCACTACTTTTCACACAAAAGCTTTACTGCTTTCGCTTCAAATGTAAAGATATTTTTGTTGAAAAATGCAATCACCTTTTTCACAGATGACCCTGTCCAATTTCCTCACACTCATCTTACTCTTTTACCTTCATACATTTACACCCTGCATGCAGAAAATATGCCTCATACCTGCACAGCCAGATGACAGTGTCATTAAACTGAGAGCTAGCAGCCTCCCACTGGTATGTGGACAACATACTCATACACACTATATTTGGTGATTCCCAAACAGCTGAGTCATTAAAGAATCAAACTCACTGGATGGTTGGGTGGGTGCTATGAGTGACAGAGGTTTCTTCCTGGTAGATATGTAAATGAGACCACTGTTTTAATCAGTTATAAATGACTGCAGTACAGATTCTGGTCAGCAGTGGCAGCATTGAGAACAGAGCTGCTGAGCAGCACTCCAGCTGGTGAAGGAGGAAGAAATCCAGTGCCATCTTGGATTTTACATGGTTTGCAAAGACTTTAATGGCAGAAACCTCTGTCAGAGACTTTACAGCCACTTAATTTCATTTCTTTATGCTAGTCCTCAGGGCCACTTCTAATGTCATGTCATGGTGAAACAATGTTTGGAGTGTTACTGTCTCCCTTGTCACCATAACAAATGTGAATTTGTGATAATGTTCCAGTATTTATGTAAAATGTACATCTTTCAGTTAATTATGACTTCCTATTGTTTCTCTATTGTTCCTTTCAAAATCTTCCTGTCACTTTGCCCATTGGACACAGATGGCTGTAGTACACATCACGTGTTTGACAGGAAGAGACAGCAGTGGTGTCTGAGCACGCTTTTGAAGTTGATAATGTGTCTAAAAATATAAATTAACCACTGGCCTAGATTCTGTCATTTAGAGAAAATAGACAATCTGTGGCTAGATGTTTTGGAAAGACAAAGTGTAGACCAGGGGTGGCCAACCAGTTAGGTATAAAGAGCCACAAAAAAAAACGCACCATAGCAAAAAGCCACACAACACAGGCACATCCACACTACAACAGCAACAGTGTCTTCCAGATCTGATGACAGTCATAATACATAGCAGTTTTCATAGTTTTTTTTCTCACTTAGATTGACTCAGTGGGAAACCTGACAGTCTTTGTTATCCACAATCCTTTTCAGGTCTTGCTTGAACTCGGTTGTGGCCTCTCAAAGCAACTCTCTCACTCATTTGTCACTAAAGGGGCTTTCAAACAGTCGGATTCAGCAGTGAAAGGGTTAACGAGGAAGGTGATCTGTGGCCGCTGTTTTTCCTCAGGTTGCAGAATCTGTCCTCAAAACTCTGCTGCATTATTTTCCATTTTTAAATAACTGGCAAATGTATTGGCAGTATTGGCAGATGCATTCAAATGTGGTTTTTTTACTTATCTGAAATACTGTATGTTTCAGAAAAGTTAAAAACAACAATCAACCAATGACACAGCCCCCAGCCACACAGTAAGAGCCTCACAGGAGCAGGCAAAGAGCCGCATACGGCTCAAGAGCCACAGGTTCGCCACCCCTGGTGTAGACGCTAACCAGCAGGCAACAAATAGCAACAGTAAAGTCTCAACCACAGGAAGACTAGTGATCACACATAACCACACACATCAAAAGACTAGCAGTTTTTATAAGATCAAGAATGATGCTACCTAATGAGTATCCAGTATTTATCAACCCCTTCTGACACTGTTTCAACATCAATATCTGATTTCAGACTTGAGGAAAGCTCCAAACTCACACGTGCACAACCAGATATGAGAGCATTTACTGTGTGCATCTTAAAAGAAGAAAGAAGTCAATGAAGCTGCATTTTGGCAATCTGAGAGCTACACAATGAATGAATCGGGGCCCGCCCACTGAGTCACCTGTGCATGCAAGTCCTAGAACGAACACACACACACACACACACACACACACACACACACACACACACACACACACACACACACGGTTGTGGGTGGTGGTGACAAACTCAACCAATCACATGTTTAGAGTACAGTCTAGCTCTTATTGGCTCCCCTCTGCTGCTTTTTTACCCACAAGATTCCCCAACAATAGCTGCCACCTTCCTCCAAGCAGAAATTCTGGGGCTTCTTTTTCCTGTTGCTCCGCCAGCTTGGTCCGTGTCTCCAGGTATCCCAGCATGCTTTGTGCAGCGAAATATTTGCTTCTCAAGGCCCGCAGGCCAAATCCGGCCCCTTGCAGCTTTAGATCCGGCCCGTATATCAATTTGGGTTCACAATAAATTTTGGCCCGCCTAGTTGTGCGCCAAACGAAAAACACAGGAAATTGTTTTTAAACTGCAATTACAGTTAGGTTCGAAAATATTTGGACAGTGATACAATTTTCATAATTTATGCCCTGTGCGCTAACACAATTAATTTGAAATTAAATCATCAAGATGAAATTGTAGAGCAGACTTCCAGGTTTAATTTGAGGGTATTTACATCAAAATTGGAGGAAGGGTTTAGGAATTACACTCATTTTCATACATAGTCCCCTTATTTCAAGGGACCTAAAGTAATTGTTCAAATAAATATCATAAATAAAATGTTCATTCTTTGTTGAGAATCCTTTGCAGGCGATGACTGCCTGAAGTCTGGAACCCATATACATCACCACCAAACATTGGGTTTCCTCCTTTGTGATGCTTTGCCAGGCCTTGACTGCAGCTGTCTTCAGCTGTTTGTTTGCAGGTCTTTCTGCCTTAAGTTTTGTGTTAAGCAAGTGGAATGCATGCTCGATCGGATTGAAAATCAGGTGATTGACTCGGCCATTGTAGAATATTCCACTTATTTGCCTTGAAAAACTCCTGGGTTGCTTTTGCGGTATGTTTTGGGTCATTGTCCATCTGTACTGTGAAGCGCCATCCAATCAACTTTGTTGAATCTGGCTGAATATGAACAGACATAATGTTCCTATAGACTTCAGAATTCATGCGTCTGCTACCATCTTCTGTCATACCATCAATAAACACTAGTGACCCAGCTCCACTGGAAGCCATGCATGCCCATGCCATTACACTGCCTCCACCATGTTTTATAGATGATGTGGTGTGCTTCGGATCAAGAGCCGTCCCAAACCTTCGCCATACTTTTCTCTTCCTATCATTCTGGTACAGGTTGATCTTAGTTTCATCAGTCCAAAGAATGCGGTTCCAGAACTGGGCTGGCTTTTTAGATTTCTTCTGGCAAACTCTAATCTGGCTTTTCTATTCTTGAGGCTTATGAATGGTTTGCACCTTGTAGTGAACCCACTGTATTTGCTCTCATGAAGTCTTCTCTTTATGGTAGACTTGGATAATGATACGCCTACTTCCTGGAGAGTCTTCTTTACTTCACTAGATGTTGTGAAGGGGTTCTTCTTTACCTGCGATCCTGCGACCATCAACCACTGTTGTCTTCTGTGGATGTCCAGGCCTTTTTGTATTGCTGAGCTCACCGGTGCGGTCCTTTTGTGCGTTAAACTGTTGATTTGGCCACTCCTAATGTTTCCGCTATTTCTCTGATGGATTTTTTTCTTCTTCCGCAGCCTAAGGATGCCTGCTTTACTTGCATTGAGAGCTCCTTTACCGCATGTTGTATATTCGCAGAAACAGCTTCCAAATGAAAATGCCACACCTGAAATCAACTCCAGACCTTTTATCTGCCTAATTGATGATTAAATAATGAGGGAATAGCCCACACATGCTCATGAAACAGCTTTTGACTCAATTGTCCAATTACTTTAGGTCCCTTGAAATGAGGGGACTATGTATGAAAATGGTTACAATTCCTAAACCTTTCATCCAATTTTGATGTAAATACCCTTAAATTAAACCTGAAAGTCTGCATTACAATTCCCTCTCGATGATTTAATTTCAAATTCATTGTGTTAGCACACAGGGCCAAAATTATGAAAATTGTATCACTGTCCAAATATTTTCGAACCTAACTGTACCTGACATTCAAGGCAAAATATGGCAGATTTGCTGACTCTAAGACTCATAAATTTGCCCAGAAGCAGAGAGTTTTCATATTCAGGCTGTGAAACAGGTTGTTGTTAAAGTGCCCATATTATGAAAAAATAACTTTGGGGTGTTATTTTGTGTCTCTGTTGCTTCCACACGCATACAAACTTTTTGAAAAAAACCCATCCATGTTGTTTTGAGTGGGATACGGTTTCTGAAAGTGTCCTGCCTTCAGTCTCCGGGTGAGCTGTTCAAAATCTGCATGGCTTTCTACGTCACTAGCCGAGACGAGGGGCCTAGGGGGCTAACCGTTAGCATGCTAGCTCGTTCTCAATGGCAAAACACTGCTACAACACACACAAATTCACCCTGATCTACAAAATAAATTGTATAGAACTACTTATATGTCCCTGTTCTGCAGGTATTCCACGCAAAGTTGGAAGTGCGCCCTCTTTTAGAAGAAGTCTCCCAGCTAATCCTGCCTTGTACAGGCCGAAGTTGGAGCTAGCTCATGTAATCCTTACCTAGCTACTGCGCATGTGCGACTGACAACAGAGATGTTACAGAAGTTAAGAGGTCTCACTCTGTAGCTAAAACAGAGACCTGACAGCATGTGAAAGGAGGAGCTGCAGCAATGTGCAGTACAACAAAAATATGGTGTTTTTTGAAAATTAAACCACATAAACCTATTCTGGTACAACCTCAAAATACAATTATGAACCTGAAAATGAGCATAATATGGCCACTTTAAAAAGATTTATCATTGTTTTTCATGTTATCATTGTTGATTTGCTAAATTCTATGATGGCTAAGGAACTCTTTGGATGACTTTTGTAGGGCTTCATGTCAACAAAAATGCGACAAAAATGTCAGAAAAAGCAACAAATTTACAAAAAGGAGACAAATGTATGAGAAAGCCACAAAAAAGTTGGTACAAAAACAAAAATGAGGAAAAAAAGTGACATGCAGTAACAAAAGCACGTCAATAAACTCTACTGTACATGTCTGGCCCTTGGTGTGATTCTCTTTTTCCAGTGTGGCCCTTAGTGAAAATGAGTTTGACACCCCTGCCATAGACAAATGATGGTACACGTCACAGATTGACCGCTGCAGTTGTAGAGTATACCTACGACAATTTGACATCATAGCATGTGTATAACAGTGTATTAAATGTTATTTGTAGTTTCAAATTATATACAAATATATCGTCACCTCGCCTCACACAACAAAGGCCTGCATGTCCCCAAAGAGCACTTACTGATCATGACGTTTTAAAAGTGTTGGCTCTAAATAAGTGTTAAACTTTTCACCACTTCCCTCTTCTTTAAACTCACACGCCCTGCTATATCTTCACATAGTTCCTCTGTGTCTATTAACAGGTGTCTGAAGCAGTGTGACAGACAGTCCAATATAAAAGCTTTACTCTGCCTATTAGTGTTAAATGACCATACATTATTACTGGATGGATCATTCTAATGCATGCATCAAACAGTTTAACAATGTACTACTGAGAAAGGAGTCACTTTAACTCAGCAACAGCCACAAAACACAACACACAATAATTAAAGTGGTAATACTTTTGGTCTCTATTTCACTTTGGTTGGTGGTGACTGTAATTTTGCAGCTCTTGTAGAGACCGTTATATGATTCTGTTGAGATTGTTGTTGCATTTGTTTTACTGTCCACTTGCAACTTTGACTCAATAAAACCCATAAAACCACAGAATCTATCGTCTGTCCTTAAAATTTGAATGTGTGTGTGGGCCACAATGATAATAATCATCAGCTCAGAGACCCACTGCTGGGAGTACGTATGGATATGTAATGATAACAGATCTTCACACTCACACACTGAAGCATGTTGCGGAGGATAACAGCTATTCTATTAGATACTTAAAAGTATGGGGTTTTTTTTAAAATAAAAGTCAATTTCTTAATTCAGCTGCCCTGGATACCAACAGCTTGTGCAGAACAAACATGAGCAGCATCTGTGTGGGAAACCACTAAATTCTGCAAATATAATATACTGTAGAAAATAGGAAGTTCCTTGCTTACAGAGCATGAGAATGTTAAGTTTAAAATACAGACTGTCTGCTAAAGTCATTTTATGGTCGAGATCAACCAAGGTTATGTGAATCTTATTTTGTATTAGTGGATGTGTTTTGACCGTCTTACATAAAGTCCTCGATGTATCTGATGTAAATTGTTTTCAATTGGTTTGAACTTAACTCTGGTAACTTAATAGGAAATGACCTCAAGAATAACTTGGTCTGGTATCTGTTGAGGCGATCATATGTTGTCAAAGACTCCACCTCTGAAGTAGAGAGCAGCCTTCCTGGAGCTCAGTTAGACATCACAGAGCTGTGATCATACACACCACGATGAAACAGAGCCTGGTAACAGCTCTAATTCTCTGCAGCATCAGTAAGTACTGACAATACTTTTCTCTCAACTTGATAACTTCCAGCATTAAAACTTATTTGCTTATTATTATATTTATTAAGAGGTATTGTTTACCTTCCTATAACAAGTCTCTGCTGTTTGTTTCAGGCTGGATCTCTGTCTCAGGTTCTGAGTCTCACACTGAGACTGTGGAGGGTCGGCCGGGTGGAGAAGTCACACTCACATGTTCTAACAGGTCCATCCAAGTCACTCCAATACTCTGGTTGAGAGTGGTCGACAGAACCAAGGCCAGCTGGATCTCCACAATGTTCAGCTCTACAGGAGAAGCTTCATACAGTGATGGAATTCAAAATGGAAGATTCAAAATGAGTTCCAACATCTCCACGCTCTTTCTCCAAATCAAACAAGTGAATGTATATGATGCTGGACTATATTTATGTGGATTTTACATCGGAGGACGTTTTAATTTCAGCACAATACACTTCAATGTTAAAGGTAAGATAACAAAAATCATATTCTATTCTATGGGCCATTAACTACCCTGTGAATATGGCCCTATTTGGAACAAGAGCTGTTCTTCCAAATATGGTATGCTCATGAATATTTAGATGAGCTGCACGCTGATTGGTTGAGCGAACCACATACACGTACATTGGAGATGAGACAGCAGGTCTCATATTTCAGACACTGCAATGTTATAAATTTTTTGTCTGCTATCTTGTTATTAAATTCACTTCCAAAACTTTATGTGAGAAATCAACTATATAAAGCTCAAATATGGGCCGTTTTACGAAAATTGATGGCTAATTGCAAATTTGGTAAGACGTACCGTACTTCAGGAGCTCCACAGTCTGACGAGAAAGCGGCAGCCTGCTGGGCTCCATACCCAGGGCAAAGTCACTGTTTCTGGGTTACTGGACTACCGGGGCTCGGAGCTCTGGAGCTGGCCGGCTGCCGGCATAACTATCATATATTTACAGTTGGAATTTCGTCACGGCATGTATATCACAGCTACCCTAAGGTCTTACAAAGCTAACACTTTTGTCCAATTTCAATTTAAGGCATTTTTGTGAATTTGAGGGGTCTGGTTAGGAGGAGCTGCTAACTAGGCTATGTGTCCCATTCAATCCTAAGGGGAAAAAGTTGCCGCTACACTTTCGGCATAACTATAGTATATTTATATTTATTTCCTTGATCGTTTGTTCAAATAACTCAACACACATATCCATTATAAGATTAACTGGAACCTGCGATAAGAGCTTGCGGGCGTAACAAGCTTGTTGACCATGCTCTCACTCACACACACTGGCCATTTAGCAGGAAGAGGGGAGCTGCAGGCCCTGGAGCTCTGTCAGGGAAGCAGCGTTTGGTAGAATAGTAACCCAGAAACTGTGACTTTGCGTGGGTATGGAGCACCGCGGGCTGCCGGCCGTGACTGAGCTCCATCTAGCTCACAGCGAGCCGGAGTCTGTGAAGGACGACAGGCCGGGCAGCGAAGCAGCAACCCAGGCAGCACCGGCCGCTGAATTCCGACACAAAATTTGCAATTAGCCATCAATTTTCGTAAAACGGCCCATATTTGTGCTTTATATAGTCGATTTCTCGCATAAAAGTCTCAGAAGTGAATTTAGTGATAAGAAATCTGCGCGACCTATTCAGAAGACTACCTGATCTCAGATCAGTGGTGTAGCCTATGTCAATGTTGGGGCGTGACAAAGATAGAGACCAGAGCCAAATAAGGTACAGCCACATAGTTGATGTCAACTATGAGCTCGTTGAGATTTGCCCATTTTCAGAGGCAGTTTCAAATTGTGAGATTTGCAGAGAAAAGAGGTGTCAATGGGATTTTGAGATTCTATGTATGTCCTATTTACCCACCAAACTGTCGTTATTCAACAATGACAAGGTAAAATCGGTTTTGCATTCTATCACCCCTTTAATGGCATGCACCTCATTGGAAAGTACTGCTTGCTGCATTACTTGTAAGAAAGGTGTTGTAATATTCTGAGACACGCGGTTTAACCAAACCCAGTGTTGTTGTTGTTACGGAGTACCGGGAGAGATCCGTTCTCTTACAGGACCCCTTCTCTCTGTAGCAAGATTCATAACTCTAGCACCCACATTAATTCTATTGAACTGGAAACAGACACAACCTCCCACTTTCACTATGTTGATCAAAGACGTTATGCAGCACCTACAACTGGAAAAACTCAGATATACATCGCGTGGTTCCGTTGAAACATTTTGTAGGACTTGGCAACCAGGGGCGTAGCACAAAATTCTGGGCCCTGTAGAAAAGGCATTTTCTATGGGCCCCTACCCGCATCCACAGCTATTCATTCTAGCATCTTTTTGGGCCCTCCTCACATGAGGGCCCTGGGTACTCAGTCCCCTTTTCCCCCCCAGTCCGACGCCCCTCTTCATCAATATAGTAGAAGATAGGCAAGACATATCACCTTGGCTCCTACCTTAACACTTAGCTCTGATAACTACCTGAGGTCTGATGTCAATAAGTATGTGGAGCAGTTTTGTACTTTGATTATTATCTAATCTGATTATCTACCGTACAGGACCTATTGTGTTTGTGTGTAAATGTAAATGTTTTTGTAAAACTATTTCTGTAATATTTGATAGAATTTGTACGCAATGTTTGCTTTCTAAAATACCAATAAATAGATGTTATTGTTATTATAGTATTACTGCTTCATTCAAATCACCATAAATACATCATTTCAATGAGGCTTGGTAATTGGCTGCATGAGATTCTGATTTAAAAAGATGAAGAGTTTAACTTCTGAGAGCAAACAATTATCATCTCTAATTCTACCATCAGCTGCATAACAAGATGCAGCAACGCTGATGTTGCTATTAGACAAGACACTTTGCTACCTGCAGGCAGTGAATGCTATTTTCTTTCATTATTTTCTTTTTATTGGAGGTCCTGAGTAATGTCACTGTAAAAAAAATAATCTGAGAGAAATGATGATTGGTGTTTGATGGAGGAGGAGACTGTGCAGAGTCTCTTATACTGAGAGTTAGATAGACGGAGAGAGGTACCCAGCACTTGTTTGACAGGAAGAGAGAGCGCAGTGTGGTGTGAACACGACCGAGGTGAAGATCATGAGGCCTGTTAACTGTGAAAAAACACCTGGGGTTAAGAGGAAACTTTATATTCTGACAATTCAAACACAGCTCATTGTTTGCCTGTGGTTAGTTGAGCATAAGCACGATACGATATATAAAGATATATAACGTGACAGAGTGGTTTTCTCACATCCACAACAACGTGAGTGACCCAACCAGTATGCAGCGATGTGTCAACCGCAGTCTGAGCAGCTGGATAGGCAAAAAAACCATTTTTTATTTAATTCAACAATTGTTTAGTCATTGGCTGAGTTTGTATGTAGCAACAATAAGGAACAGGAGGCCTGCATCAGAGAGAAAAGTGGAGACTCATGTTCTTTATAGCGCCCAAAGATAGCCAAAAGAAGCTCATTTAACTGCTGGAGCAGCTATGGTCCAATGGGCTAAGCTAACCTAGGCTCGTAAACAAAGGCACACAGATACTAGAGGCTAACGCAGCTCGCAACATTAATCCCCCTGTCTAAGTGGATATAGGCTATCTGTTTCTTTGCAGGAGAACTATTAGCTTTTTCAGGTTCATACTTGTATTTTGTGTTTATACTAGGACATGTTTACATACTTTGATGTTCAAAAAACACCATCTTTCTCATACTGCCAATGGCTGCTGCTCCTGTATTCACCCTCTGTATGAGACGCTCTGTTGGAGCACAACCCAGTCTCACGCCAGTTCGTAAATTATGATTTTTTCGTTTATTTCGTACAGGTCGCGATTTTCACATGGGACGCGATCCCCGCTCTCTGGGGTGAAAGTCCTGTATTGTTCGAGCCATCCACCACCCTTACCGACCTCCGTACGCGGATTTTCTGCTTTTCGTACTACTCCCTACCGTTGCCGTGATCACAAAATATGCTTCCCATTTAAATACATTAAAATTCGTAATCGCCACACGAAAAAAACAACCTAATCGTGTCCTGTTCACTCACTACACAACCAGACATGACCCAGCAGTAATGTGACCCGAAATTGAGGAGAAATGTCCAACATTGGCCTCCAAGATTACAGCTATTTGGTGTTAGCATGCTGTTACTTAATAGTTAGCAGTATGCTAACGTTGGATTGTAGTGGAATGAAGCAGCACTTTCTACCATCAATAGCAGCACTCTCTACAGTCAAAAATCACAGATAAAGGCTTTTAAACCTAACTCCAAATCAGCTAACTTCTGAAAGACCTCTCGTAACAAAAAAACAAACAATATAACCAAACCAGGCTTAAATAAACTGGCAACACTCAGCTACTTTAGTGTCCGATGTGAAGCAGTAATGGCACCGTGCCATCTAAACTCAGCTGGATTTACGAGGACTATGGTTAACTGCTCCTCAGATCTCTGCAGGGTAAATCCAGACAGCTAGCTAGACTATCTGTCCAATCTGAGTTTTCTGTTCCAGAGGCTTTTAGCACTGCCCAAGACGATTGTGTTTAAAGAAATGCCAATAAACCAGAGCACGTTTTCTCCCATCCCAGAATGCTGTGTGCACTAGCCAGACCCTCCTCCCCAGCGCTGTGGAGGAAGGTCTGGCAATGCGAGACTAACGTGATGCATACAGCAATAAATATATGGAATACGTATGAATTACAGTGCTTTGCTTTTCATAGCTATGAGTGAATTTTTCATGAGAACAGCCTGGCCACTGTGGTCACAAACAGCGCTGTCTGCATCTGTATCATTGATGAGATCTGAACCAGAGGAAGCTCAGCCTTCAGCTCTCTGCATCATAACCACACACAGAGACCTCAATGTTCCAAGAGACACTTATCGTCACACTTTACAGACTCAATACATGCAAACTCACATCTCTGCTTTATGGTGAAAGGATGCATGCTGCAAGGTGACACTTGCTCACTTGTCTCATATCAACGTGTTTACTCTGCTAAAGGCTGCACATGATTCAGATATGACAGGTAGCAGCAAAGCTACAGCAGGTGAAGACCTGCATTTTAATCCTACTAAGCCTTTTATGCAATAACTAATATTGGCCAAGTATGATTCAAACTGCTGTTACTGATACATTCATTGAATCAGCTTCTATTGTGTTTACATTCTATGTGCAGTTTTTTGAGTTACTGTAGCAGGTTTGCCAGTTTATTAATAACATCAGCATCTCTGTACATTTTCATTTTGTAGCCGTTTATTTTTAAAATAAAAATGTAATGCAGAGTGTTAAAATTGTAAAGTTGACACAAAATAACGGGCAGAACACAAAAGCAAGGCTCTTTCTGGTCAAGTCTTGATAGAGGAATATAAAACTGTAGCTTATAATAGTCTGTGTTATGCTATGTCACCAGTTATGGAACTCTCACACTTCTTGGCTAAAATGGGTTAAATGGAAGGAAAAAAACTTCTTAAAAAAATATAACCACAGCTTCTGCTTTTGCCTGAGTTAGCTGGACATGGTATATGAAATATCATAATCAGCAGAGAACCTCAACATTATTATCAACATATCAGGACACTTAGTCAAAATACTTGATTTCAAAATACTACTGTTGGTTTATAAAGCACTGAAAGATTTAGGGCCAAAATGACATGTCTGATCTGCTGCTACATGATGAACCAGACTATGAAGAGCTCTCAGGTGGTCTGGGTCAGCTCTGCTTTCTGTCCCCAGAGTCACAACTAAACATGGGGGAGTTCAGTTTTTATGCACCACATATCTGGAGCAAACTCCCAGAAAACTGCAGGTACACAGCAACTCTCACTTCTTTTAAATCAAGGCTGAAGACTTTTCTTTTTGATGCTGCCTTTCTTTTAAGTCATTGTTCAGTTCTTACACTGTGATGTTTAACCCTCGCTCAAAAATGACCTGGGATTGTAGAAGAGTAAAACATAATAACTTTGTCCTGTTCTCCTTGCAGCTATCAACTTGCAATGGTTTTTCGTGACAGCATTTACATTGTGACTGTGAGCAGCCGGATAGACAAACTAAAGAGCAGCCCGCCCCTCTTTACGGTGAGACCTCTCTTACTGGAGCACAGTTCACTTCCAGACGTTGAAGTGGTGCAGACATACTGTTCACACAAAGATGAAGCTGGCCTCGATAGAAGCTTTGCTCTGCACCTTCAGTAAGTACACTATGGTTCTCAACACAACAATTGCTAGTTTTACTTCAATACAGTAATCTGCCAGAGCTGAAACTTACAGACCGATTCATTAATGATTGAATGTGCGTGCATTGTGTTGAATTACAAGTTGAAGTGAAGGAATCAGCATGTTGTTTGTTTCAGGTTTGATCTCTGTCTGTGTTTCTGAGTTCCACACTGTGGAGGTGGAAAATTTAACATGACATCCAACACCACTACCCTCTTCCTCAACATCAACCATGTGGATTTATCTGACTCTGGACTGTATTTCTGTGGATTTTACTCAGATGGAAAGCCAGTAATTGTTAGTGGAACATATCTAAAGGTTCAAGGTAAGATTCTTTTTTTAAACTGCGAAGAAACAGATAACTTATAAGCACTTTTTACTGTCAAATATGGACCACACGTTTCATTTAATGATCTTTCTTGTAGAAGTGTTTGATGGAATAACGAGCCTGACCAGTGTGATCCTCTTTGGTCTGATTCTTTTCCTCGTTACAGTCGTCATTGGTCTGGTTGTCAAAATCATCAAACTTCGCACAGGTACTTGTGTTTTTATGTTAGTTGTAAATGCAAAACTTTGTGTTAGAACAATTTAGAGGTGTTCTGTTTCTGTCATTTAGCTCAGAAAGAGGGACAGACTCCACAACGCAGCGAGGTAATCACATTTTAAACATACAAAGATTATTTAAGATTCTCTGGTTCAAGTCATTTATCATTTAATGATTTTATGTTTTCTTACAAACTGACTGTAAATATTTCTTTTTCAGAACCTGGGCTCTGATGCCCTGAACTATGCAGCGCTCAGTTTCCATCCAAAAGCAAGAAGCAGCAGAAGGCCTGAATCAGAGAACCAGCTGGAGCCAGATGTGGTGTATACTGTCACCAGATAGACTCAGGAAACATCTGGAACTGCAGCGCAGAGTAAAACGGATGCTTTATCAAATTAAAGGTGCTCTAAGCGATGTTGGGTTATGTCACTTCTTGTTGACGTTTGAAGTGTTGTCAAAGAAAACTGAGGCTAGCTCGCCCCTCCCTCCTCCTCATCCCGTCCCCTCCCCATCCCTCCTGTGCTTCCTGAAACAGTCATGAACGCTGACAGGAAGAGACAGCGCAGTGTGGTCTGAGGTTTGTTAACTCAAAGCTTTGTGGAAATCAAATTTGAAAATGCAACAGTGAATGCTGGTGTACCGTCTATTGCCAAGTAGACAAAATAAGAAACAGCTGTGTGAAATACATGAAATGCATCAATGTTAAAACTGAATCCTTTGAACAAATCAATATGTCAAAGAGCCCACAGCTGTATGTGTATGATATTGATTGCCCTTTAGATATATTTTCCTTTTCTTCTAACCTTATTAAACACCAATATAAAACTCCAATAACGTTAATGCAAATGCACTTATTATGTATTTAACTAACTCAAGGTTTTACAGCTGGGGACTCAAAAACCCCAAACAGAAGACCATCACAAAGTATGAAGATGATGAAAACAATATTACAACAACTGTTTATTATTATTAAGATTTTTTTTTTATTATTAATGAATAGCCAAATTGAAAAGATTGATGTTGGAGGTAACCGGATCACCCGGAGTAAAGCCATGCAATCACTGCATGGATTAATGAAGGTTGTAGGAATGGAGGCCACATTAAGAAAGTTTTTTGGCGTGGGAGGGACTTGGAGTAAATCCATGCAATCACTGCATGGATTAATAAAGGTTTTAGGAATATTTGCAAAATTAAGAAAGTGTGTTTGGGGTGGGGGACTCCATGCTACTAAAATATGACACCACAGTATCACATCTGGGAGCTGATGAGTGGTTCTTTCAGGGAGTCCTGTTGTCTGCGGTTGTTCTCTTTCTTCAACCTCATCGCCGTCCACTTCCCTTCCAGAGATTTTTCTTTGTCGGCCTTTTTAGTAACCTTCTGTAGTTCTTTATGAAGGGCTTTATTCAGCCGGTTCAAGGAGTTTTTCTCCACTTTCAGGGAATCGTATGTATTGGCCCAAACGCTCTCACCTCGGAGTGTGTCGCCGAGCTCCTGAACTTTAAGCTGCAGAGCTCTGTTTTCTTGGCTCACAGCTTCGTTCTCTGACTTCAAGTCATTGTTTCTTTCCTCCAGAGTTTCTTCTTTGGAGAACTTTTTCTCCAGCTTCTGTAGTTCTTTCTGCAGAGTGTTGTTGTGGTTCGTGAGAACTTTTTTCTCTGCCTTCAGTGCTTTATAATTCGCCTGAAAGGCATTCAAAACTCTGAGGTTTTCATTAAAATCTTCACTGTAACAAGATTCCGTAGTTTTCACAGCAGTATTGCTGTATACTGAACAAATGACTACTGCATATATGTATACAGTATGTTGCTGTAGATTTTTACGCGATCATGGCAAAAATGCTGTAGAATACGAGATTACAGTAAATACAATTATCCTGTAAATAATATTACAGTAATTTTGAGCGGGATCTATCGGACTTCCACAGCCAAGCCACGCAGCCGGAAAGTTCTTCAGAGATTGCACTAGAGTATGTAAGTAGCCTCTTCCTCACTTTGGTGACAGTTAGTAAGTTATAAGGCATTAATAAGCTAAGAGTATTGGACCATGGATTTTATTAATTTATAACATAATAATATACAACATTAGACTTGATTAATATAGCTAGATTTTTAAAATTACTTTGAATCATGAGTGGGTGGCTGTGTGCTTGTGTAGCCAGCTAGCTAATGTTAGCAAACACATTTGCTCCACTTACTCCTGCTAGCACCCGAGATTTGTTATATTTTGCGTGGGTGTGATGTGTGTTGAGCTTTTATTCGTGTAAGTCGAAAATGAGTTTGAATCGCGAGTGGGTGGCTGTGGGGGCTTGTGTAGACAGCTAGCTAACGTTAGCAAACACATTAGCTCCACTTACTCATGCTAGCGCGAGTGTGTGGCTGTGTGCTTGTGTAGCCAGCTAGCTAGCTAACGTTAGCAAACACATTAGCTCCACTTACTCCTGCTAGCGCGAGTGTGTGGCTGTGTGCTTGTGTAACCAGCTAGCTAGCTAATGGTAGCAAACACATTTGCTCCACTTACTCCTGCTAGCACCCAAGATTTGATATATTTTGTGTGTGTGTGATGTGTGTTGATCATGTATTCGTGTAAGTCGAAAATCTATCAGTACTACCCACTAGCTAACTAGCCCCATTCCCTCGCTCACTTTGTGTGTCAGTACACAGTATCTGTCTGTTTGAGGTGTGTGTTTTGGAGAGCTAGCTAGTTTCCTAATTTTAACATAATTTAATCGTTTTTGTCCATCTTTCCCCCTTGCTAGGTTCCACTAGAGATAACGACACTACAGGCTGTTTGAAAGACCACACTGACTCAGGTAATTTTCACACAACACAGTTGAAAACTAGTCATGGGGTTTAAGTGCAAGCACTGTTTTGTCTCTACAGACACAATCCCTAGCTGAATAAAACACGTGAAAGTGCATAGAAACCGTGCAAATGTAAATTTTCCTTGTGGTTGCAAAATGTCCTTGTAACCTTAAGTCAGTGTGCGCATTACAGAATCACATGTACAAAAAGCATGTCTTGCCTTATAGTTGCATACTTTCTAACAACGTTCTGTGTTTATTATACTGCTGAAGCACAGATTTCCCTGCCTAGCACTCCGAGGCTAATCATGCTTGGAGGCAGCCAAGTCCCTTGAATTTGTCCAACGGTAAGAGCTTTTTGACTATCGTTTTTTATTTATATAGGCCTATTTCTATTTTCACTATGTTCATTACAGTCTTCTTGCTACCACTATCATAGTGCAGACTCAGTACTGGATTAATATATGGGACTACTGTTGTGTGGTGATAAAGTAGCAAAAATACTGATGTATAATATCTTTTTCTTTCTTTTTCTTTTTTTACAGCTTTTTTGTCCGGATAAATCCAGAACAGAGTAAATGTGCTGCTAAATTCCAGACCAGCAAGAGCACGGGAAAGAAGGTTCAACGGAAAAATCGGTCCCTGAATCAACATGTCGCCGCTCTAATCCAGGACTTCATTGAATATGACATGGCAGAATACCTAGAGCATGCCGGGTAAGACCCCTTTATGAAGTGAACTTTGAAGTATTCCCTTTGCCTTAATATCCTCCAACAATGTATTTGTGTACCTTCATTTATTACATTACATTTATCATATTCTTATTAATTCATGTGTTTTTTTAATGTTTCATGCATTCAAATTTAACGTTTCTTTGCATTGGAGAGTAAATTAGTGGACTCTTTCATGAGAAAGTCATTAGTCTTGCTCATTATACATTTCTACATCAGCATCTAATTCCTTTTTACCTTTTTTTTTCCATTGCAGTAAAGAAGATGTCCACTCCACTCAGGCTCCATTTCCATACACACACACACTGATAGATGCTGGGATGGAGTTCTTGTTCTTGTGGTAGGACTTCACTACAACATATGCGCACATTCTCACTCACTCACTCACTCACTCACTCACTCACTCACTCACTCACTCACACACACACACACACACACACACACACACACACACACACACACACACACACACACACACACACACACACACACACACACACACAGACTCTCTTACACACATGTATTTGCCCACATGGATTCTCTATCCCTTCCTCTCTGACTAGCACATCACACATGTACACGCACAGAGACATGGACACAAACACACACACTACTCTGTCACACATGCATGTTCTCTCTCTACCTCCCTCGCACATACTTCTGTCTAACTACAACATGTATATGATATGTTGGGTTTTACTGTTTGTTTTTACTAATACTAGTAGAGTATGATACATTGATAGACCATGCTTTTCATATCTATGTCTATATGTCATATCCTGTATATCTGAGAATATGAACGGTTGGATGAAGTTTTACTGTTTGTTTTTATGAATTCTAATAGTTGAATAAAGTTTTTAAACCTCACTTTCTGCTTGGGTCCAAATGTATGCTCTGTTCTTATTTATTGATAATATTACTGTCTGCCATTGGCCAGATTCCTCAGCCAGCTAGGTGTTTAGGTATTTCACAGTATGTCATTATTTTTATTTTATTATACGGCTCTTCACAATGCTATTATAACACTCCATTGACTTGAATGGGATTTCAAGTCCACTGGCACGTCAGGGTCTGGTGGCCCTGACGGGACTAAAATAAATAAAATAATATATTACATTTAAAATATAATACTGTAAATATAATACAGTAATAATACTGTAAATAATTATAATACTGTAATTATTTTACAGTATTGAAATGTATGCAGTAATATCTATTACAGTAGTCTAATATGTACTGTGATTAAAAGTGCAGTACTGTGATTATTACTGTAAATACAGTTACAGTACATTTCTATGTACTGTGATTAGATGTACAGTAAGCATACTGTAGAATATATTACAGCAACTTACTAGCTAATTGCTGCCAGCTAGTTGCTGTAGATTTCACAGTTTTCTTCTTACAGTGTTGGATTTCCTCCATGGCTTTGTTGTTCTGGAGCGTCAAGTCGTCTGTCTGTTGTTTCAGAACATCGTATTTGTACTTCCAGTCTTGTTCATTCAGATGCTTCTTAAAAACATGAGAATGGGTTTTACCCAGGGCTCGGTTTTGTGCCTGCAGAACTTTCTCTTCAGCTTCCAGTTCTACATAATTGTCCTTAAATTTATTTTTAATCCTGAGATGATTGTTTACAACTTGGATTTGGTTAATGTAATCATCGTTGTCTTTCTTCAGAACGTCCATGCGGTCCAATGTTTCCTTGTACATGTCACGCCAGATGTTTAAATTGTCAGATTTATTTTTGAGAGCCTGGAGTTCCTGCAGCAAGGCGTCGTTTTCACAGCTCATGTGTTCATTTAATGCCTTCACTGCCTCGATCTCTTCCTCTTTCTTGGCTTTTGCATCGTTGTAGGATTGCTGATGCCTCTCCTTGAGCTCCAGGAGTTGGCTTTGCAGGGCGGCGTTTTGCTGGCTCATTGCCTCTGTCTGCCGTTTTAATGCAGCACACATTATGTCCACACTAGTCTCATTTTGGAGTTCTTTCTGCAGGTAGTGAATCTCACTCTGCAGCTCCTCGTGCTCTTGTCTCACGGGCTCATATTCTTCTTTCACTTCATCAAAGTTGTTGAGCCGGTTTTTGAGATCGCTAACTGTTTGTTGCAGAGTTTGACGCTGCAGATCCATCGCCACATTTGAAGCTTTTGTTTCTTTATACAAAGCCTCAATAGTGGTGTAATTTTGGACCTTGTTGCTGAGCTCCCTCACTTCTTTTAGAAGGTAGTCACATTTCTTCTTTGCAGCTTTTTCCTCGGCCTTCCCTGCGGTGAACATTTCCTCCAAATTTTCCCAGCCATTGAACTGTCTCTGGCGCTTGTGAATTTGGTGGCGCAGGCTCTTAAGCTGTTGGGTGATGGCCTGCAGGCTCACACTCATTTCATCCTGGTTGCTACCCATAACTGTCGGTTCCTGGCGGAGGGCCATGGTGTCGTTCTTCAAGGACTCCAGAGGAAGGACCATGTTTTGGTTGCAACTTGTGTTCTGCTCTCTTAAAGCTTATCACTGAAAAATACTTCTCTGTTTAGCACAGAAATACAGAAGCAAGCTGTATTGTCGGTGTTGAAGAGATGATAATCAACGCAGCACAGTAAAACCGTGATGAGATTCTCAGTACTCAGTGAGAGATCGCCTGTCAATCAACCTTCTAACAGAGAACTTTGATCTTGGTGAAGGTAGAATGGGTCACTTAGAATGTTGACATGAAAGGCACATGTACAGGATGTGACATCACTGCATTCTATTTCTATGATGCAACATATAGGCAGCTGTTGCCTTGGTGACAAGGAACTGAGTTGCATAATGGGTAACATATGTATGTAAACAGCTATTGCCTTGGTAACAGTGAACTGAGTTGCATTATGGGTAACAGGCAAGAAAATAAATGCTTACAATAAAAATAATGTATCTCTGGTTGTGCTGCATCGATTGTTTTTTTTTTTCCTAATGTTATAGGAGTTAAGCCCAGTTCAGACCAAAGATTGGCAACAAATTGAAACTGTTTTAGAACGTCGCAGGGAAAAGTTGCAGTGTTCTGAACCGGCCCGTTTCAGCTGGACTCAAACCAGCTGATGGTGTCGCTGAGACTCAGCTGGTCGAGTCTCCAGAGGATGGTTTTAGAACGTAAGGGACGTCACCTGTTTCAACAGCCAAATAGAGAAGTCAGCTGGTAAAGGCAGCTACAAACTATTGAAATAAAATGATCCATAATACAGTTTATATTTATGTTATGAACTGTCAGCTGGTAGAAATGGCAGAGTTTTAGACGGAGGCTATGGACTGCCCACAAGCACGATATATGGTCAAGCGAGTTAGAGAGTGACTGAAGAGAGGGAGCGCCCTGCGAACAAAGCATGAATTACAGAAATAAACCGTTTGTTTTTACTGATTCATCATTAGAAATGCAACTGTAGCAATCATCTCTCCATCAATAACTTTTATTCACATTCACATTTAGATGCAACAAATGATATATCCAGTAACAAAAAGACCTAAAAGTTGGAGGTTAGACCGGAAGTAAAAAGAGTCGTCGCTATGGAGATGATACATTGTCTCGTCACATTGGTGTGAACTGGCAGGTTTCAGAACATTGCGCTTTGCAAGTAGTTGTTTCAACTGGTCTCGTCAAGAATCTTTGGTCTGAACTGGGCTTTATAGGAGTCTGATAACAATGTCAGACTATTTGAAAGAGACCGAATTCTTCCGACCGGTAAAGGGCCTTTTAACTTGATCATTACAATTGATCAAAAATGCATTTTAGTAAACAGGAAGTTTTGGATTTGTTTATAGTATTGACTATGAAAAGAATGTGAAGATACAGTAGCATTATCTGTGTGACCTTTAGTTGATTTTGACAGCCGGACCAATGATGATAGTAATGTAACAGCCCCATTTTTCCAACAACATATACCGTCATCTATCATGTCCCATCATGTTTTGTCGCTCATGATCACAATACAACACATTTGCCATTGTTGGGACCATTTTACTAATTATGGGAACCAAGCTACACAAACCAAACATTTTGATCATGATAAGTGTCTGCTGTTGGGTCATAAAGGCGAGGACACCCCGATACAGCAAGGCCTAGGCTTCCTATGTTGTTTTGGCAGTTCTGTCCAATTCTGTCAAACAAAGAGCGTCACTGCGCTATTCAGGCCAGTGATGAGTAAAATGGGTATACTGTCGGGCAGTCTGGCAAATGTGGAGCCATGCTAAGACACGGCATTACATTTGATCTGTGTGTATGATCTGTGTGTGATGGGATCCTCCAAGCAGCTGCAAACACAGTTGCATTGAGTACATATCACAGTGCAACGCATGCTCATGAATGGGTTGGTGTGATATCATAGGAAAATATTTGCAAACCAATTTGTATGATATCCTATGAAATTAGGCAACAGCGCTCTGAAAAAAGGTGACTGTGAGATTGTATGATATTGTATGAAAACTTGTGCACAACATTTCGCATGATAAACTACAAAATTAGGTGACTGCCGGCTGGCCATGTGACCTTTGTGACGACCGGTCACATGACAGTTAAGTTTAGCGGTCTTCACAGTTAAATTTAGCCGAGAAAAGGTTACAGGGAGACGGGTACCGTTACCATGAGGTGCCGGTCGTTTCAGAGGCCGTTACAGTTAAGTTTAGCCGACGAAAAGTTACCATCATGGGCGACCACAGTGAAGTTTAGACACCTAACCTTCTAGTTAGGTTAGAAAAAAGATTGTTGTTTGGATTAAAACACTGGTCTCCTTATGTAGTACTCCCGGGACACAAACACACGTTTCCTGGATGTTTTTTCCCCGGGAACGCAATCTACGCTCCCCCGCTTGAAAGCACTGTGTTTTATGACCCAACCCCGACCCTGATCCCTACGCAGACCAGAGCGCTCTTATTCAGCAGCAGTCACTGTGGAGCATAGAGCAATAAATACATGGTACACATACGAATTACAGCGCATTACTTTTCGTAACTATATGTACGAAGGGTTCCTGAGAAAAGCCTGCACAGTGAAGATGCTGTAGCTCTGCTGTGATCTATCATGTCTTCAACGTGTACAGCGTGTAGCAGTGTGAATGCTTCAGAGGAGGCTGAGCAGCATCTTTTCACAAGTTTTTGATAGTGAGATATTTCTCATACATATAACGGCATGCAGTTGTGTTCACACCACACTGTCTCTTCATGTCAAAAAAAGTCAGGTGTTGCTGCTTTCTGAGAGATTCACATTATTCTGCTCTCAGATGAAAACGCAAGGTAGTCAAAAGTATGACACACAAAAAAAAAATAAAGAAGGCCATAAAAAATCTGCATGAACAAGATTATTGTACATTTTTGTACACACAATGATGATGGTACACCAATCAAGCAGACTAAAACACTGTACAGCGTAACAGTGTGTTTAAAAATAACAACAGGTGCTTCCTGAGTCTATCTGGTGGCTGAATAAATAGCAGTTGACTCCACTTCTGTCTCTGGTGTCAGCCGGTGGTTTCTTTCTGTTTTTGGGCGAAAGGTCACTGCTGCATAGTTCAGATCATCTGAGCCCAGACTCTGTGAATACAAATATGTTCAGTCACTAATCTCAACATGACATTATAACTGACAACTTGGAAGTGTTTGTGGCACCTGCTGAATTATTTTCAAATAAAATGGAATACACTTCACCTCTGTCTGTTGCAGATTCTGTTCCTCAACGTGAGCTTAGTGACAGAAACAATATGGCCGGTCAATTCACACTCACTGGCATTTGACACTGTATTGCACAATATTGCTGTTGATACATTTTGTTAAGTAGGAAGTTGTTTAAAGAAGTTGTAAAAATACATTACAACTAAGTATAACTCTCATGTTGTCCTCGGGTCAAATCTGACCCGACTTCAACGTTTTCCATATCAGAAATATGGATTTCTTTCAACCAAATTGCCCAAAAATAAAATGGATGGTTCCATACAACGCTCTTCGCAGGTAAAAAAAATAATGATCAGTTGACTTTTTGGTGTTTTTATTCAATTTCACAGCATTTGAGAACATTTAAAAAAAGGTTCAAAACAGTATTCTGACTAAACTTTGACAAGTCTATTTGATCTTAACAAAATAATTCATAATTTCATTTTTTCTTTAACAAAACAATTTGGCCTAATTTCATATAAATGAGGTTTATTAACCATGAATTCAAAAAAACATTGTAACATTAGTGGTAATACGTTGGTGTTTGTGGTGTATATATACAGTATTAGAAGTAGTACAGAAAAGCTCAAAAGAAGTCGAAAAAATACTGACTTACAACAAACATTAAAAGCATTAAAAACTAGGAGTGGGGGAGAAAATCGACACAGCATAGTATCGCAATATTTTCCGTGGCAATACTGTATCGATACACAGACGTCAAGTATTGATCTATTATTATATACTGTATGTGTTGGTCAGTTTGTCTGCTTGACAATCCCATTTTGCAGCAATGAAATTTAAGTTAGGTGAACAAACAGAGAAATGTATCTTTTTAGATAAAACAGATGTTGATAAAGTTTCCTTTTGGGAACATCATTTGAAATTGGGATAAATTTGAAGTTGGAAAAAGGTAATAAATTGCAATATATCGCAGAATATTGCAATATGTTCAAAATCACAATATCATATCGTGACATAAGTATCGTGATGATATCGTATCGTGAGGCCTCTGGTGATTACCACCCCTAATATAATTTTTTTTTTTCAGTTTTGAATCGGGATGGACAAGAACAAGTTGCACGGTCAGCAGTAAGACAACACAAGGGATAATTACCTTTCTGAAGCTTTTTGATTTTAACAGCCTGACCAATGATGATCATAGTGAGGGAAGCAGTCAGAACGCCCAGGATCCCACTCATCAGCTTTGTTATTCCATCAAACACATCTACAAGAAAAAAATTATCATTAACTTAGACTCTGTACATTTAACCTAAATAAATAAATCTATAGGTCCACATTACCTAAATTAAATGCTGATAGTATTCCATCAATCAAAACAGACAGACCAAACTTTACAACACTCTTACCTTGAACGTCTAAATAGGTTGCATCGACAATAACCGGGTTTTGTTATGATATATCCACAGAAATACAGTCCAGAGTCGGATGAATTCACTTGTTTGATTTTGAGAAAAACAGCAGACATGTTGGATCTCATTTCAAATTTTCCATTTTGAAATCCATCACAGAGTCTAGCAGGCTCAGGAGCCCTGAACATGAAGGAGACACAGCGGGGCTGGGATCTCTTGACCGCTCTGAACCAATATATCTGAGAGGGAGTACTGGAAAAGTTGGAGCACAGCAGAGTGACGTCTTCTCCAGGCTGAACCTCCACAGTCTGAGACTCTGAAACTGAGACAGAGATCCAGCCTGAAACAAACAAATAAAGAATTATTCATCATTTTGCTGACAGAGCAACAGGAATGCAATCATATATATATATATATATACATATATATATATGATTTAATGCAGTCAATGCTGTTGAGTAATTCAATGGCAGTACTTACTGAGGCAGCAGAGAAGTAAAACGGTCATCAAGATGAAGTTCCTCATTGTGCAAATGATCGTGGCACTGCAATGGTACTTTACACTGAGCTCCACCCCCACCACACACACAGACACACACACACACACACACACACATACACACTCCCCCACCCATCCATACACATACACACACAAAGCCTTAAGAACGTGTGTGACTTACAACAAACCGTGCTGTTTATGTTTCAAGTACTACTGGCAGTTAAGTTTAGCCATTTGGTCAAGTTTAGCGTTGTTACAGTAAAGTGTAGCCAAGAAAAAGGATCTGTGAGCCGGTGTACTGCTCACCGTGAGGTGGCAGTCGTGACAGTTATGTTTAGCAACAGAAAGGTGTCATGCGATGACATGACAGTTACGGTCTTTCCATTTCTATTTGGTGTAGTGCATTTAGGCTGCGGCGGGGGTTGCCATACGGGGGACACTTTTAAAACAATACTGTTTTTTCACTTTTGGATAGAAACTGAGCGCTGCATAGTTCAGAGAATCAGAGCCCAGGTTCTGTAAGAAACATTAACAGTCAGTTTGTAACAGATCATCTCTAAATTGTTCTAACACAAAGTTTTGCATTTACAACTTACATTAAAACACAAGCACCTGTATGAAATTTCCTGATTTTGACAACCAGACCAATGATGACTGGAACAAGGAAAAGAATCAGACCAAGGAGGATCACACTGGTCAGGATCTGTTTCTTCACAATCAAAAAAGAATCTTACTCAGAAACACAGACAGAGATCAAACCTGAAACAAACAACATGCTGATTCCTTCACTTCAACTTGTAATTCAACACAATGCACGCACATTGTTATTAAAGGATTGTTTTACGTTTCAGTGTTGCTTTGAAAAAGACGTTAACAATTGTTGTATTCAAAAAAGTGGTGGAGATACTTACAGAGTAAAGCTGTTACCAAGGCGATGTGTACAGGAGACTGCAGCAGACTGAACTGTGCTCCAGTAAGAGTGCTCTCAGCGGGGAAAAAGGCGGGGTTTCTTTTGCCTATCCAGCTGCTCAGACTAACAACAGAGATGCTTTCAGAAAAATGGTAGTCACAGCAACAGCTGTTCTTATTAAAAGCTGATTCATTCATCAGACATTACTATGCAATGGTTGGGTCATTCACATTGTGATGTGAGAAACCCACCATGTCACGTTATATATCTTTTCACCTCAGTTATGTTCACACCACACTGCGCTGTCTCTTCCTGTCAGACAAGTGATGTGTAGCTCTCTCCCTCCATCTAACTCTGACAGGAGACTCTGGACAGTCTCCTCCTCCATCAAACACCAATCATCTTTTGTTCTCAGATTAAGATCTAACAAACACAAGAAGTCAGAAGGAGACTTTGGCTGGAAAGTAGAACTAGACTTGTAGCAGATATTGCATACTTTGCATAAATATAAAATCTTTATTCCAACAGTGACAGTTCTTTAGTAGCAGGTAAAGCATCAGTTCCACTCTGAGCTGCAGTTCCAGATGTTTCCTGAGTCTATCTGGTGGCAGCATACACCACATCTGGCTCCAGCTGGTTCTCTGATTCAGGCCTTCTGCTGCTTGATTTACACATTTACATTTATGCAGTAGTGGAGGAAGTATTCAGACCCTTTACTTAAGTAAAATAACTAAAACCAGACTAAAAAATACTCTGTTACAAGTTAAAGTCCTGCATTGATAATGTTACTTAAGAAAAATCCTCACATTTTAGAAAACATCCAAACTGTGATTCAGAAAAGTGTTTAATCTGCTAATCATATTAGGTGTTCTTGTAGGCCTGTATATTGTTGGGTAGTTTAATTTATCATAAAACATTGTATTTTATAAACTACATGTGTTGTAAAGTAACTAGTAACTAAAGCTGTCAGATTAATGTAGTGGAGTAAAAAGTACAAGATTTCTCTCTGAAATGTAGCGGAGTAGAAGTACAAAGTAGCATGAAAAGAAAAGAGTCAATTAAAGTACAAGTACCTCAACATTTGTACTTAAGTACACTACTTGAGTAAATGTACTTAGTTACATCCCACCACTGCATTTCTGTTATTGTATTTACAGTGGCGTTTTTATATAAAAAAAAATTGGTGGGGCACAATTTCAAAAGATGGTCTACATACCAGTAAAACTAGAATAGTCTGTATCTCACTCTGTTACCATGTCAACAAACCGCATGGCTCCATAAAACAGACAGTGTTGTAACGTGAACACATGCTACCAGCACCAGTTGTTTAGCCGTCAAAAGGGAGCGTGTCTATGTTCCCACATTTCTAAGATTCTTTTCAAAATTAGGCCCTATATTCCCACAGTTTCCACATTTCTAAGATTTTTTTCTCCAAAATTAGGCCCTATGTTCCGACATTTACTTTTTCTAATTTAAATCAGATTTGATCCCCCTTTCTCCCAATTTGGTAGCCAATTACACCCAACCTATTATCCAGTAGCAATGGACTACAGATGGAATGTAACCCTAAACCTAACCCTAACTAATTTTAAGAAATGTGGGAACATAGGGCCTAATTTTCAGTGAAAAAAAAATTCTTAGAAATGTGGGAACATAGGGCTGTGGGAACATAGGGCCTAATTTTCAGTGAAAAAAAAATTCTTAGAAATGTGGGAACATAGGGCTGTGGGAACATAGGGCTGTGGGAACATAGGGCTGTGCGAACATAGGGCTGTGGGACCATAGGGCTGTGCGAACATAGGGCTGTGGGACCATTAGGCTGTGGGACCATTGGGCTGTGGGAACATAGGGCTGTGGGACCATTGGGCTGTGGGAACATAGGGCTGTGGGACCATTGGGCTGTGGGACCATTGGGCTGTGGGAACATAGGGCTGTGGGACCATTGGGCTGTGGGAACATAGGGCTGACCCTGATGACTGCAAGCCCGTCTACAGGCACCGCCAGATGACGGTGCTTTTAGGGGCCATGGTAGTAACGTTAGAGTTTAGCCAGAAAACGTTAACGTCATGTGGTGATGCATACAGATCCATTCTATGACAACAACCGAACATCACACACTCGTCACCATCTAACGTAGCTACTATCAATCGATCCAACACAACATGATCAACATACGGACCAGCACCACCAAGGCAGGATGATAAAATGTGTTTTCACTCACCAAGGTTGAGGGCTCACTAAAGAGAAAGGCGACGCAGCAGTTCTTCCTCTGGGCAAACTTGACTTATTTTGTAAGCTAACCACTCCACGCGGTTACTTTTACCAGCAGTTTGAGTGATGCCAATATCCCAACAACCCCTCAATGACAGTTTAATGTAATGTTAACACATGAAGCTAAAACGTTTCTTAGTGTTGGATCATTAGGCCTGTCATGAGGTATTTTTGACATGTTATGTTGTCTTACTTGATGTCACGTTGTCATAACAGACATTGACAGCTTATATTGTCAAGTTGTCATGAAATGAAAATTTTGTCTTCATTAATGTCAATTGTCATAACACAAACATCTCACAATGCTAATGTAGCATTAAAAGAGTCATAATTTACTGAATGATATTAAATGACAACGGTCATGAACATTCAAAAAAGACTCCTTAATGATCATGAGCGGTGTCATGTCAGTTATGACAGTGTCATGTCAGTCTTATGCACACCCCTTAAAATAAAGTTTTAGCCAAAAACAGTGAAAAAACTGAGTAGTCTGTCATGTCTTAAACACGTGAAATCTTTCATATGAGGATGTGAGAGTGTCACACTGCTTCAGGCGTCTTTTCACAAGTTTGATAGATGCTCATGTGAAGATAAAGCAGCAGAGTTCAAGTCTGTCTGAAGTGTAAAGATACAGAGACAGATAACTCCCCGTTTGTGACCACAGTTCAAACTGCAACAACGGGCATGTGGGTGTCAAGATATATTTATTTTCAAAAAAAACTATACCAATGTTTTTAAAATACAGAGAGAGAGAGAGAGAGAGAGAGAGATGAGAGACATGAGTGAAAAGCACTTTGAAAAAGATCATTTTGCTAAATATTGTTAATTAAGAGTGTTAGGACAGGTACAGTAGGCCTATGCAGTTTGCAGGCAGAGAAAAACTTGCATTGGATAGTTTGGCTTTGAGTCTTTAGCCTGATTTTGTTGGTCTGTCTTCCATTGTGTGTGTACAAGAAAAGCATGTAATGAATGGTCTTTCTGTTGTTTGTTAGATATAGCATGTAAGAGAGAAAAATAGTTAAAAAGTAAACTGTCAAACTGGATTGTCGCTGTCTCTCCGTTTTGTTATTCCCCAAAACTAGTATAGACACACAGCTATTAATTCAGCAATAACAATGTTTAATGATTAATATGATGAATCAGTTTTACTCTAAACAGCTTTTCTCGTCACTTCCTGAGTCTATCTAGTAGAAGCATACACAACATTGGGCTCCACTTCTCTTGTTTTTCTTGTTTTTGGACGGAAAGCTACAGCTGCGTAGTTCAGCTCTTCAGAGGCTCGGTTCTGTCAAAGAGAATATTCACACTCACTTATCTTGAAAGAAATAATGACTTGGCAACATCATTTTAAATGATAACACAAATAAAAGAAAATGATTTTGAAAGTAAGTAAATGAAAGTTGATTCACCTCAGGCTGTTGTGGATTCTGTTCTTCATTGGCAGCTGAATGAAAGAGACAAAACATCCAATCAGGTCACTGACAATCATTATTCATCGCTACATTGCTGTTATTCCAACACGTTATTTTGAATCTATTGATTCGTGTACAAGAACACGTTTATCTTGTTTTTTTCGTGGTGGCCAGCACGAAATGGGAACCATCTATATGGTTGGGTTTAGGAAAAGATGAACGGGGAAAGCAAACGTCACACCCCGGGACATGATCCATGGTCTCTGGGGGACACGAGACGACAACAACAACGGGACGGCAGAGGTTGGGTTTAGGAAAAGAAGAACAGGGAAAGGACGCGTCACACACCGGGAGATGGCCACCGGGGACGCGTGACAATAACGGGACGGTTGTGATTAGGAAAACAACAACGGGGAAACAAAAGGCCACACGCGGGCCAGGACCCCGGTCTCCGGGGTGAAAGTCCTTTGTTGTTTGACCCATCCACCACCCCAACCAACCTCCTTACACGGATTTTAGGCATTTTATACTACTCGCTACCGTAGTCGTGCTGTGATCACGACATATGCTTCCTATTGAAATATATTAGTTTACATTTTTGTGCTGGCCACCACGAAAAAAACGAGAACAACGTGCCCGTGTACACAAATCAATAGATTAAATAACGTGACCATTTCACGAACTGCCGTGAGACTGGGTTGCTTATTCTGATTCAGCAAACATGACATTTTTTATTCTCTCAACATATTTACACAATTTTAGAGAAGTAATGAAATAAAAATAGAAAACAACATAGAAAGAGTAGCTTTCAGGAAGTACCTTTCTGAAGTTTCCTGTTTTTAACAACCAGACCAATGATGATCATTAAGAGGAGAACAGTCAGAGCTCCCAGGATCAAAATCATCAGCTTTGCTGTTCCATCAGACTCTGCTGAAAGAAAGAGAATAGAATTACTCTGTTTTCATTTACTGGCTCAGGAACTGTGAGAACATTAAATCTTTTATGTTGAATCTTACTTTCAGACTTCCTGTCGTCATCATCAGATTCATCGCTGCCTTTTAACAAAATAAAAGACATTTACTTTTGATTTTTAAAAATGGTATCACTCTCTTATTTGGAATCTTTTCAAATAGCCACATGTGTTCTTTTTGGGCAATTCATAAATTAGCAAATATAGAAAGATGTTTATGACTGTTTTTCATTTACTGGTTTGAGAACTGTGAGAACATTAACCAAAGTTAGGATAGACAAATTGTTTTTATCTTAAAAGGACTAGCAGTCACTCTGCACAACTAAAGAAATGTGAAAGAGAATCTTACTTTCAGACTTCCTGTCAGTGTCATCATGAGAATCATCACTGCCTTTTAACAAAATCAAGATAAGTTCATGTCTGATTTTACTTTGAAAAATAGTATCACTCTCTTGTTTTAAAATTATGAAATGTGCTCTTTTTTTGCCAATTATGATATTGGCGTATATAAAAAGAAGAATACAGAACACAGGATTTTTATAATCTTACCTTTAACATTTAAGTGTATTGCGTTGAAATAATAATGTCCTTCGGTGTAAAATCCACATAAATACAGTCCAGAGTCAGATACATCCACATGTTTGATTTGGAGAAAGAGAGTGGAGATGTTGGTACTCATGTTGAATCTTCCATTTTGAAATTCATCACTGTATAAAGGTTTTCCTAAAGACCTGGTCATCGTGGAGATAAAGCTGGCCTTGGTTCTGTTGACCACTCTCAACCAGAGTGTTGGAGTGTCTCGGTTGGACGGGTTAGAACATGTGAGTGTGACTTCTCCACCCGGCCGACCCTCCACAGTCTCAGTGTGAGACTCAGAACCTGAGACAGAGATCCAGCCTGAAACAAACAGCAGAGACTTGTTATAGGAAGGTAAACAGTACCGCTTAATAAATATAATAATCAAATAAGTTTTAATGCTGGAAGTAATAAAGTTGAGAGAAAACTTACTGATGCTGCAGAGAATTAGAGCTGTTATCAGGCTCTGTTTCATGGTGGTGCGTATGATCACAGCTCTGTGATGTCTAACTGAGCTCCAGGAAGGCTGCTCTCTACTTCAGAGATGGAGTCTTTTGTTCTTGCTTATCTAGCTGTTAAAGTTAAAGTTGTCGATGCGCGTGGCCTAGCAGGGTGGAGACAGAATGGACCGCGTAGGCGGAAGAGAGAAAGACTAAAAGTCGAGACGGAGAGAAAGAGAAAAGGTGGAGCTGAGAGAGAGAGCATTAAAAGAGAGAAAAGCCCTGGAGGTTAAGTGCAGCTAAAAAACTAAAAAAGAAATGGTAGCAGGGCCGACCACAGCATGTCATACTACCCTTCCTGAGCTAACAGAGCTTTATGATGATCAACACTTCTTTTCCTTACCTCAACCGTCCCATTGTTGTGATGTTTCATGTCCCCGTTGTTGCGTACCACAGAGACCGCGGATCGTGTCCCTGCGCCCGGGGATCGCGTCCCCGTGTGGCGGTCCGTCCTGTTGTCACCAGCGTGGGGCGTTTATTTTCCCCGTTGTGGCGTCCCCCAGAGCAGCCCAGTGTCATGGCAGTTCGTGAAATGGTAACGCTGGAAAATCGTGCCCTGTACACGAAATAAATGAGAAAATCGTGTAGTAATAAAACTAAAATATGTGTTACTAGCATATTCTAAACTGATTTTCTGTTCTTTCTTTTTTTCAACAAAACAGTATATGTGGTGTCTTTACAGCAGCGACCCAGCTTTGAGTCCGACCAGCGTCCCTTTAATGCATGTCATCCTCCTCTCTCTACCCCCTTTACTGTCTTCATCTGTCCTATCAATTAAAGACCAAATAGCCCCCCCTCAAAAATAGAAATGCTGCCTCAGGGAAAATGGCAGCTATTGTTGGTGAATCCGGTGGGTAAATGAGCAGCAGAGGTGAGCTAACCAGACCTACACTGTACTTGAAACATGTGAGTAGTCAAGTTTGTCACTACCACCTACGACCCACAATGTGTGTGTGTGTGTGTGTGTGTGTGTGTATGTGTGTTTGTGTGTGTGCAGAGGTCCAGGCTAAGCTTCTGATATCTATTTTATTTAGCTAGTCCGACTCCGGGGACGGAGGCCCTTCTAGAGCAGGCACAGGTGATTCAGTGGGCGGGCCCCGACCCACAATGCCCTCCCATGCTGCCCGGTGTGCTGGACTAGAGCTGCATCTCATGTCCCTTAAATCACATTCCCCAACTCCTTAGTCTATATCCACTACGTTCCACTTCTGGGATTGCTCCGTTGCTGTTGGAAATTCCGCCGGATTTCACTCTTTTCAGCCGGATGTCTGGTACCTTCCATTTTGTTTTTGTTGGCATTCTAAACTCAGCTGGATTTATGAGGACTATGGTTAACTGCTCCTCAGATCTCTGCAGGGTAAATCCAGACAGCTAGCTAGACTATCTGTCCAATCTGAGTTTTCTGTTGCATGATTTTATCAACTTTTGAACGTACACGTTCCACCAAAACAAGTTCCTTCCTGAGGTTATTTTGCAGAGGCACCGTGGCTTTCCTGGTGCTTAGCGCCGCCCAAGACGATTGTGATTGGTTTAAAGAAATGCCAATAAACCAGAGCTCGTTTTTCTCCCATCCCGGAATGCTGTGTGGACTAGTCAGACCCTCCTCTGCAGCGCTGTGGAGGAAGGTCTGGCAATGAAAGACTACCGACTCCTCCCCTTGCCTCCCTTCCTTGCGTCTTAGTCCCTCCCACCGAGGAGGCACGGGAGAGATGCAAGTATATCATGTGAGGAGAGAGGCAACGAGCAAACGTGCTTTAGAGAGACGAGACGTCCTTTCCTCTGAAGCGTCACATGAATTTGTCAGCTGGGTGGAGTCAGCAACTCCTTCAGCTGCACAGCTTCCGGGAAGGCTGCTCTCATGTTTCCTCAGTTATAGCTCCTCGATGATCCCTCCTCGATGATCCCTCCTCGATGATTCCTCCTCAATGATCCCTCCTCGATGATCCCTCCTCGATGATTCCTCCTCAATGATCCCTCCTCGATGATCCCTCCTCGATGATTCCTCCTCAATGATCCCTCCTCAATGATCCCTCCTCAGTCCTCGGGGCAGAAATAAGAGCCATGAGACGGCCTTCACCGAAGAGGGACAGAACAACTTCTGGTTCAGGCGAGGACCGAGGAGCTATCAAATAAGGGACATGGGATGTACCTCTAGTGTTGTCATCTGCTACAATGTGTGCTCTGGCTGCTTGTTGAACCCAAGTGTCCCATTTCTATATTATTAAATATGATGCATGTTTTATCACAGCCACTTTAATAATGTGTCTGCATCTGAAGCTTAACATTTCCTCGTTCTGTAAGTGAGGAAGTACCTTTTTACTATACGTTATCCATTTACAGACTTAAAGGGTTAATCACACAGACGCTGCTCATGTTTGTTCTGCACAAGCTGTTGGGATCCATGACAGCTGAATTAAGAAATGTATTTTCATAAAATAAAAGTATTTGGAATAGCCGTTTTCGCCCATAAGATGCTTTATAGTGTGTGAGTGTGAAGATGTGTGTTTCCATTCTCACCCACTTCATACAGTGACTGGTCAGCTGTGTGGAGGTGAGAAAGTTAGCGGGTTTGAACTTCTCTCTCTAACCCCAGCTACTATTTCTGCCACTTGTTGTGTGAACAACCAAGTGCAACACTAATCTGCCTTCCAGGAGAGGCCGTCTGAAAATGTACGCCTTCATCTCCATATTTAAATGATGGGGTGTCTCTCCCCCACAGTTAATGTCAGAACAATGGAACTACATTCTCTCTTTTGTCGAGTTACTGCAGTAATGGGATTCTTCTTCTAAATGACAACGAGCAGGTGAAGGGAAGAAGTATGCAGATCCTTTACTTCAGTAAAAGTACTAATACCACACTATGAAAATACTCTGTTACAAGTAAAAGTCCTGCATTGAAAATATTACTTAAGTAAAAGTATGTAAGTAGCATCAGGAAAATGTACTTGAAGTATTAAAAGTAAAAAGTACTCCATGCAGAAAAATCCTCACATTTTAGAAACTGAAAACGATCCAAACAGTTGTGTGTTGAATGGTCTAATCATTTTAGATGTACTTGGAGGCCGTTATATTGTTGGGTAGTAGTAGGAGTAGGAGTAAAAAGTACAAGATTTATCTCTGAAATGTAGCGGAGTAGAAGTAGAAAGTGGCATGAAAAGATAAGACTCAAGTAAAGTACAAGTACCTCAACATTTGTACTTAAGTACAGTACTTGAGTAATTGACATAGTTGAAGTTAACATGCAGGCAGCTGCATTGAGAGGACTGAGTAGAGATCACAGAGGAGATGATGGCGGCTGCACCCGCTGGAGCTTTGCTGTGATCTGTCATGTCTTAAACACGTGAATGCTTTCATATGAGGATGTGAGAGTGTCACACTGCTTCAGGCGTCTTTTCACAAGTTTGATAGATGCTCATGTGAAGATAAAGCAGCAGTGTTCAAGTCTGTCTGAAGAGTAAAGATACAGAGACAGATATCTCCCTGATACTGTTTGTGACCACAGTTCAAACTGCAACAATGGCCATGTGGGTGTCAGAAATACAAAAACTATACCAATCTTTATAAAATACAGAGAGAGAGAGATGAGATTAAAATCTTAGTGGTTTTATTTGACTATTTTTTTAAAGAAAAGGATAACTCCTCCCCATTCATCCACAAAAGAACACAGCAGGAGATGAATATGATAAAGCATCAGTTCCACTCTGAGTCTATCTGCAGACAGCATAAACAGCATGAGTCTCCACTTCTCTCTCTGATGCAGGCCTCCTGTTCCTTATTGTTGCTGCATACAAACTCAGAGCTGCATCTTTCAGGTCAGAGTCCAGATTCTGGAAAGAGTCAGAACAGCTGAGTTAGTGAGAAAAACTAAATCATGCCTCTGCTACCTTTAAAACATATAATAGGAAATGATCAAAGTTGATTCACCTCAGGCTGTTGTGGATTCTGTTCTTCATTGGCAGCTGAATGAAAGAGACAAAACGTCCAATCAGGTCACTGACAATCATTATTCATCGTTACTTTACTCTTATTCTGTTTTGGCAAACGTGACATTTTTTATTCTCTCAAAATATTCACACAATTTTAGAGACGTGGAAAAAAAACACTAATGCATATGAGTCAGGATAGAAAGAGTAGCTTTCAGGAAGTACCTTTCTGAAGTTTCCTGTTTTTAACAACCAGACCAATGATGATCATTAAGAGGAGAACAGTCAGAGCTCCCAGGATCAAAATCATCAGCTTTGCTGTTCCATCAGACTCTGCTGAAAGAAAGAGAATAGAATTACTCTGTTTTCATTTACTGGCTCAGGAACTGTGAGAACATTAAATCTTTTATGTTGAATCTTACTTTCAGACTTCCTGTCGTCATCATGAGATTCATCGCTGCCTTTTAACAAAATAAAAGACATTTACTTTTGATTTTACTTTGAAAAATGGTATCACTCTTATTTGGAATCTTTTCAAATAGTCACATGTGTTCTTTTTGGGCAATTCATAAATTAGCAAATATAGAAAGACTTTATGACTGTTTTTCATTTACTTGTTTGAGAACTGTGAGAACATTAACCAAAGTTAGGATAGACACATTGTTTTTATCTTAAAAGGACTAGCAGTCACTCTGCACAACTAAAGAAATGTGAAAGAGAATCTTACTTTCAGACTTCCTGTCAGCGTCATCATGAGAATCATCACTGCCTTTTAACAAAATCAAGATAAGTTCATGTCTGATTTTACTTTGAAAAATAGTATCACTCTCTTGTTTTAAAATGATGAAATGTGCTCTTTTTTTGCCAATTATGATATTGGCGTATATAAAAAGAAGAATACAGAACACAGGATTTTTATAATCTTACCTTTAACATTTAAGTGTATTGCGTTGAAATAATAATGTCCTTCGGTGTAAAATCCACATAAATACAGTCCAGAGTCAGATACATCCACATGTTTGATTTGGAGAAAGAGAGTGGAGATGTTGGTACTCATGTTGAATCTTCCATTTTGAAATTCATCACTGTATAAAGGTTTTCCTAAAGACCTGGTCATCGTGGAGATAAAGCTGGCCTTGGTTCTGTTGAACACTCTCAACCAGAGTGTTATAGTGTCTCGGTTGGACGGGTTAGAACATGTGAGTGTGACTTCTCCACCCGGCCGACACTCCACAGTCTCAGTGTGAGACTCAGAACCTGAGACAGAGATCCAGCCTGAAACCAACAGCAGAGACTTGTTATAGGAAGGTAAACAGTACCGCTTAATAAATATAATAATCAAATAAGTTTTAATGCTGGAAGTAATAAAGTTGAGAGAAAACTTACTGATGTTGCAGAGAATTAGAGCTGTAATCAGGCTCTGTTTCATCGTGGTGCGTATGATCACAGCTCTGTGATGTCTAACTGAGCTCCAGGAAGGCTGCTCTCTACTTCAGAGGTGGAGTCTTTTGTTCTTGCTTATCTAGTTGTTAAAGTTAAAGTTGTCGATGCGCGTGCTCTAGCAGGGTGGAGACAGAATGGACAGTGTAGGCGAAAGAGAGAAAGAGAAAAAGTCGAGGCGGAGAGAAAGAGAAAAGCTGGAGCTGAGAGAGAGAGCATTAAAAGAGAGAAAAGCCCTGGAGGTTAAGTGCAGCTAAAAAACTAAAAAAGAAATGGTAGCAGGGCCAACCACAGCATGTCATACTACCCTTCCTGAGCTAACAGAGCTTTATGATGATCAACACAAGTCCAGTCAGGAAATACCACTCCAAAAGTATACACAATCATATATATGAATATTTGTATCTGTAGCCTTAATTATGGAAGTGCAACTGACTCTTTAAACTGAAGAGACTTGGCTGGTTTTTACTATTGTGGCTGCTGTTTGAAGTACTTTTTGTGTAGTAATGAAACTAAAATATGTTACTGGTAAGCTAAACTGATTTTCTCTTCTTTCTTTTTTTCAACAAAACAGTATATGTGGTATTTTGTCAATACGAATGTGGAGATAGGCCTGGGCTGACGTTAGATTCCCAGCCTGAATGTAGCTGATCAACAAGCTCTATTTGGATGGTTTGTATGGAGAGGGAGGGAGAGATGCTGTGCTGCTGCCAGAAGAACCACTGACTGAGTTTACTCTGAGCAAGAAGTCACTACAAATTCTCTAACGGAGCATGCCCACTGTACGAGACCCGACTGGCGACAAAAAAATCACACTCATTCATTGTCTGTGCACAAAGCATGCTGGGATACCTCGACGCGAACAAAGCTGGCGGTGCAACGGGAAGAACAAGCCCCAGCAATGGTACAACATGCGGCCCATGTACTAAGGCTCAGTCCTGATTTGCAGCGGCCCAGCTTCGAATTTGACCAGCGTCCCTTTGCTGCATGTCATCCTCCTCTCTCTACCCACTTTACAGTCTTCATCTCTCCTATCAATTAAAGACCAA
Source organism: Sander lucioperca (assembly GCF_008315115.2). Lineage (NCBI taxonomy): Eukaryota > Metazoa > Chordata > Actinopteri > Perciformes > Percidae > Sander > Sander lucioperca. The sequence goes on from NC_050181.1 coordinate 29,743,099, forward strand.
ATAGCCCCCCCCAATAAAAAAAGAAATGCTGCCTCAAGGAACGTGGCAGCTATTGTTGGTGAAACCGGTGGGCAAGTAGTAGTAGAGAAATAAAACGTATAATAGGCAAGTAGGAGAAAATGAAAATACTCAATTAAAAGTATGGCATTGTTGTAAAATGTTTATAGCACTTGAATAAGAAATTCATGTTGTTTAGTTTAAAACACTCTAAAAGAAATGTTCAATTATAGTGTGATTAAAACTCACTGTGGAGGTGTTGGGAGAGAGAGTGTGGGGAGGAGGTGGTGGCTCAGGTGAGCAGGCAGGGAGGGACTGATTGTCACAGCTGTAGCGAGCGCAGCAAAGACTGGATGGCCGACTGGGAGAGAAAAGACATGGACACTGGGTGATAAGCTGGAAAGAGTGAATTCTTACCCGTGTGACCGAGAGCCTTGGGCCAGGTGGGAGCGAGGGAGCTCCAGATGAACTGTGGGACAATACACTGCTGATACGGTCATTAAATAAAGAGCTGTGGAAAATATTCCTCTCCAAGTGCGTGTGTGTGTCTGTGAACAGAGGTCTGCAGCAGCGGAGTTGCTACAGTGACGCCCAACGTGCCTCTGTTCACGAGGGGAGGATGTCGGCTCCGTCGCTGACTGAGTTGCCGTAGCAGCCGGTGGTTGTACTGGGTCAGCTGATTGCCCAGGTGGCGGCGATGCAACAGGAGCAGACAAGGCTCTCGCTGCGCCACTGGGAGTCGGTGCGTGACGCGCTGGACGGCCAGGCGCAGTTCCTGGCTCGCATGATGTCCAGCGGTGCGGTTGGGCTGGTCCAGCAGGCAGCTGTGGAGGTGGCCCTGCAGCGGATGGCGGTCGAGGAGGACTCGCAGGCATTTGTCGACTCCTTCGAGGTGACGGCGGCGGCGTGCGGCTGGCCGGAGTCGGAGTGGGTCTGTTGCCGCTGCTGGCGGGTGAGGCGGAAGCGGCAGCGCTCGGTCTGCCGGCGGGCAGCCGGGGCAGCTACTCGGTGGTGAGGAAGGCGGTCCTGGATAGGACGGGGCGGTCGGAGGAGGACCATCGCCGCCTGTTCCGGTCCGCCCGACTACGACCGACAGACCGGCCGTTTGCCTTCGATCTACGGCTGAGGGACGCCGCGACCAGATGGCTGCGACCAGGACACTCCGCGGGGGAATTGGCCCTACTGGAGAAGGTCGTGCTGGAACAGTTGCTGGAGGGGCTGCCGAGTAGAGCGGCTGCCTGGGTGAGGTGCCATCGGCCAGCGGATGTCGCGGCGGCGGTGAAGTTGGCGGAGGACTATCTGGCTGTTTATCCGGCGCGTCAGGAAGTTGGGGGTCCGGTGTCGGAGGGACCTCGCCCAGAACCTGCGCCCCGCAGGCGGCTCCCACCGCCGGGAGCCCTCGTCACCGGGGAGCCCCGGCCGGCGCCTGCATGCAGTCCTTAATTCACCAGAACCTGGTTCGTCCCGGGGCTTTGGTAGAGGCATCATGGGTTGAGATAAGATCTGTGCATGGGGATATTCACCGTTACCCTGTGGTGTCGCTTGAAATCAGAACCGGAGGGAACACATATAGGGTACAGGCCGCGGTTAGCTCCTGCCTGACGCACCCCTTAATGTTGGGCACAGATTGGCAGGGTTTTGATAAACTGGTGGGGCAATGTGCAGGGGCACGTGCACGGCCGATAGGGACATGTGGAACATGTGCTATGCTCAGCGGTGACGCAAGGTCGTCCAACGCTGATGAGGGAGGGCAGGGCCCATCGAGGCCTCCTCTGGAGACCCCGCTGGTCCCTGCATTTGACTCCATGGAAGATTTTCCACTCGAGCAGTCTTGTGACGATACTCTACACTCAGCCTTAGACCAAGTGATAAGGATTGATGGTCAAATGGTGCGCCCTGATGCGGCTCTCGTGTATCCACACTTCTCAGTAATTAGGGACAGAGTGTACCGAGTGAGCCGTGACACTCGAACAGAAGAAATAATCACCCCGAGTTGGGATCCCGAAAGAGATCCTGACAGACCAGGGCACGTCGTTTATGTCACGCACAATAAGGGAACTTTACGGGCTGCTGGGCATCAAGTCTGTTCGGACCAGTGTCTACCACCCTCAGACGGACGGGTTGATGGAGCGGCTAAATAAGGCTCTGAAGTCCATGATTCGCAAATTTATGCATGAGGGCGAACCCGATTGGGTTAGGTGGCTGGACCCTCTGTTATTTGCAGTGCGAGAGGTTCCCCAGGCCTCCACTGGGTTTTCCCCATTTGAGCTGCTGTTCAGCAGGCGACCACGAGGGGTGCTGGACCTAGTAAAAGAAAGCTGGGAAGACGGTCCAAGCCCCAGCAAAAATGAAGTTCAATACGTCCTGGGCCTGAGAGCAAAGCTTCACACACTAGGGCAATTATCACGTGAGAATTTGCTCCAGGCCCAGGAACGTCAACAGCGCCTGTATGACAGAGGGACCCGGTTAAGACAGTTCACACCGGGAGATAAAGTGCTTGTGTTGCTCCCCACGTCTAGTTCTAAATTACTCGCCAAGTGGCAAGGGCCCTTTGTGGTCACACGGCGAGTGGGGGATGTGGACTATGAGGTGCTGCACTCGGATAGAGGGGGAGACACGCAGATTTACCACCTTAACCTCCTGAAAGCATGGAGGGAGGCGGGCACTGTGTCGCTGGTGACGGTGATAAAGGACAGAGATGAGCTGGGGCCGGAGGTTCCAAAATCGGCCAATCCAACCTCCCCCCTTTGTGACAGCCATCCCATCCCCTCCCAGCGCACTGACCTGGCTGAATTGCAACAGCGTTTTGCGGACGTGTTCTCTCCCTTACCAGGACGCACCAACCTGATACAGCACCATATTGAGACACAGCCGGGTGTGATGGTGCGTTCATGCCCCTACCGGTTGCCTGAGCACAAACGAAAAGTGGTTCAGGCAGAATTGAAGGCCATGCTGGAAATGGGAGTGATAGAAGAATCTGGCAGTGCCTGGTGCAGCCCCATCGTTCTTGTGACTAAGAAGGATGGGGGCATCAGGTTCTGCACAGATTATCGCAGAGTAAATGAGGTGTCACGGTTTGATGCATATCCCATGCCCCGGGTCGACGAGCTCCTGGATCGGTTAGGTACGGCTCAATTTTTCACGACACTGGATTTAACCAAGGGCTACTGGCAGATTCCCTTATCTGCGGAGTCCAAGGCTAAGACAGCATTCTCCACTCCGTACGGGTTGTACCAATTTGTGACGCTTCCGTTCGGCTTGTTCGGGGCCCCAGCGACGTTTCAGCGTCTGATGGACAGGGTGCTGCGGCCGCACGTTGCGTATGCTGCCGCCTATCTGGATGATGTGATCATCCACAGCGCAACTTGTGCGGAGCATGTGCGGCAGGTGGCCGCGGTCCTCGAGTCCCTCAGGCAGGCGGAGCTCACGGCCAACCCGGCGAAGTGCGCGGTTGGACGGAAGAAGGTACGGTATTTGGGGTACCACTTGGGCGGTGGACAGGTGCGGCCTCAGGTAGACAAGACCGCGGCCCAAGTCCAAGAAACAGGTGAGGCGGTTTTTGGGGCTGGCTGGTTACTATAGGCGCTTCATACCCGACTTTGCTGACTTTACCAGCCCCCCTGACCGACCTCACCCGAAAAGGTGCCTCAGATCCGGTTCAGTGGACAGGGCCGTGTCAACAGGCGTTTGAGAGGGTGAAGCAGACCCTCTGTGGGGGGCCGCTCCTCCACACCCCTGACTTTTCTCTCCCCTTTGTTTTGCAGACAGACGCATCAGACAGAGGGGTGGGAGCTGTATTGACCCAGCGGGTGCGGGGCGTTGACCGCCCGATCCATTAGCTGCAAGCTGTCCGAGCGGGAGGCACGGTAGAGAAGGAGTGTCTGGCAATACGGTGGGCGGTCGAGGCCCTGCGTTACTACCTGCTGGGACACTCCTTCACCCTCTGTTTGGATCACGCCCCCCTCCAGTGGCTCCACCACATGAAGAACACAAATGCCAGGATCACCCGGTGGTACCTGGCGTTGCAGCCATTTAAATTTAAGGTGGTCCACAGACCAGGTCACGGATGGTTGTGGCCGACTTCCTTTCCTGCTCGCGGGGGGAGTAGGTCAGGCCGGCTGGCCCTGGCCTGTGGCTGGCGGTGGGGGTATGTGGAGTTGTGGGGGGAGAGAGTGTGGGGACGAGGTGGTGGCTCAGGTGAGCAGGCAGGGAGGGACTGATTGTCACAGCTGTAGCGAGTTGTCTAATCAGTGAATTCTTACCCGCGCGACCGAGAGCCTTGGGCCAGGTGGGAGCGAGGGAGCTCCAGATGAACTGTGGGACAATACACTGCTGATACGGTCATTAAATAAAGAGCTGTGGAAAATTTTCCTCTCCAAGTGTGTGTGTGTCTGTGAACAGAAGTCTGCAGCAGCGGAGCTGCTACACTCACTATTTACATTATTTACAGTACTTGATTTACAGCTGATTTGTGAAAAGGTAGCCTACACAACCTTATTTAACAGTAATTTAGTTTTACTGCGAACCGTCACAGGAAGCGCTTTTATTTTGAAGTAGGCTACACGGAAGTTGTCTGTTGTGTAGCCTACTCTTGCTAGCTTACTGAGATGCAACATGTCCATCAGGCTCAAGTTGTTCACTTTCTTGTTTGTAAAACTGCAACATATTGAACAGTAAATGGTCACAGTAAAAGACAAGGGTTTTTGGTCGTCATTCGAAGCCATTCCACTACAGGCATAGTTACTCTCCACGGCTGATAAAATGCAATGATATTTACGTGTAGCAAGCCTCAACATTAATTCCCGATATGTTTATCTGTCTGTTAGCCGCTGATGTACCGTCACCTGTTGGGACATACATGCTGTCCGTAACGTCTCTGGTTCTGGCTCTGACCACGGGAACAGAAACAGGACAGCTCACTTCAACGCAGCGTAATAACTCCTGAAAATAATATCCATCTCGTAATTTGTATTTGTCTCTGCAGTCATCTCAACCATCGAATACAGCGACAGGAGAATAATACGGCTTTTTTTTTCCTGTGAAGAAATGTGTCGCGGTGTTGGTGAATTCTTAAAAAAACAAAACACCACTAAATGTTGCGTTAACATGCGTTGTAACTTGCGTTACTGAGATTGTAATGAGTATAATATTACCGAAATTTAATTAGTAATGCGTTATATTACTGCATTACAGCAAAAAGGAATACATTACTGCAATTGCGTTACTTTTGTAACGCGTTACTCCCAACACTGTGTTTAACTATATTCGTGGGGTCCAAAAACCGGGAACACAGTATACTTGTGGGGTCCGGACAGCTTTGTGGGGCCAAAATGCTGGACCTCTCAACTTTAAACGACTGTTTGAGGATTAAGACTTGGTTTGGGGATTAGTGTTAGAATTAGGTTATGGTTAGGGTAAGGGTTAAGGTTAGGCATTTAGTTGTGATGGTTGAGGTTAGGGTAAGGGGCTAGGGAATGCATTATGTCAATGACGGGTCCCCACAAAGATAGTGAGACGCAGTATGTGTGTGTGTGTGTGTGTGTGTGTGTTTGGCCCTTGGACGGAGGCCCTTCCAGAGCAGGCACAGGGGATTCAGTGGGCGGGCCCTGACCCACAATGCCCTCCCATGCTGCCCGGTGTGCTGGACTAGAGCTGCATCTCATGTCCCTTAAATCACATTCCCCAACTCCTTCTATATCAACGACGTGGAATTCCGGGATTGCTCCGTTGCTGTCGGAAATTCCACCGGATTTCACTCTTTTCAGCTGGATGTCTGGTACCTTCCATTTTGTGTTTGTTGGCATGCTAAACTCTGGTGGATTTATTAAAGTATTAAAAGTAAAAGTACTCCATGCAGAAAAATCCTCACATTTTAGCAACTGTAAAGGATCCAAACCGTTGTGTGTTGAATGGTCTACTCATTTTAGATGTACTAGTAGGCCGTTATATTGTTGGGTAGTTTAATTTATAATAAAACATTGTATTTTGTTTAATTCATAAAGTAACTAGTAACTGAAGCTGTCAGATGAATGTAGTGGAGTAAAAAGTACAAGATTTATCTCTGAAATTTGGCAGAGTAGAAGTAGAAAGTAGCATGAAAAGATAAGACTCAATGAAAGTACAAGTACCTCAAGTAAAAGTACCTCAACATTTGTACTTAAGTACAGTACTTTAGTAAATGTACTTAGTTACGTCCCACCACTGCATTTCTGTTATTGTATTTACAGTGGCGTTTTTATATCAAAACAATTGGTGGGGCACAATTTCAAAAGATGGGCTACATACCAGTAAAACTAGAATAGTCTGTATCTCACTCTGTTACCATGTCAACAAACCGCATGGCTCCATAAAACAGACAGTGTTGTAATATGAACACATGCGGTGATGCGGCTACCAGCGCCAGTTGTTTAGCCGTCAATAGGTGACTGCAATAGAGTGCGGATCGGGCCGTATTTTTCTGTCTGAGCCCGGCCCGCGTCCGACAAAGCAGTAACCGAGCCCGGCCTGAGCCCGACAGGCATTAAGTTATTTATGTCCGAGCCTGACCCGAACCCGACACAGTTAAAATCTCATTTTTTTTCTCATACTAATGACACATGTACGTTTGTAGGAAAGCATTCAGAAATGTCAAAAGATGAGCGCATCAGCGCACAAGGGGCAACAAGCGCACGTTAACACAGATGCGCACCTACATAAAAGCTTTTTTAAATTTAAAATGTACAATGCCTTATGGCGCTGATGTGACCGAGCCCGACCCGAACCCGAATATCATTTCTAAATATCTGTCTGAACCCGGCCCAGCCTGTCGGGTACCGCCAGGTCCCGACGGGTTCGGTTCAGGTATCCATCCTCTAGACTGCAAGCCCGGCTACAGGCACCGCCAGATGACAGGTGCCTTTAGGGGCCATGGTAGTAACGTTAGAGCCCCCAGGCTACGCAAAACATTCCCTTGCAAAATCTTACTTACTAACGTTACTCTAATGTTAGCTTTTGGATACATCAAAGGTGCATGGGGGGGGGAACTTACCTAGGCTAGACTGTGCTCCTGCAGAGTTCTTCTGTAGGCTATGACTTAACTGCTCCAGGATAAAGTAATACCATAACTAATTCCTCTCTCTATTAGATAAGATGCAGGTCAAAATAAGACCATTTAATTACACTAATTACTGTTACTGCACAGTAGAGTGGTTGAATCAGTGTCATGTCAACATCCAAAATGTCATGTCCAGCACAAATCAGTAAAACAGACAAACAGAGGTCAGTGTACAATGACGACTAACAGTACTATAGAAAGAATAAAATAATAAATAGCCATTGTTGCATACTTTATCATAAAGCTGTTTAAAGTAGCTACTTTCTGAATGTACTGTATGTATGTATGCTCATGTATTGCCTTGCCTACAACATCTACATCCTTTAATTTGACAACTACTCAATGACAGTTTAATGTAATGTTAACACATAAAGCTAAAACTGTTTCTTAAAGGTGTCATGTCAGTATTATGCACACCCCTTAAAATAAAGTGTTAGCCAAAAACAGTGAAAAAAGACATTTTTTGAAGTAACATGCAGGCAGCTGCATTGAGAGGACTGAGTAGTAGTCTGTCATGCCTTAAACACGTGAAATCTTTCATATGAGGATGTGAGAGTGTCACACTGCTTCAGGCGTCTTTTCACAAGTTTGATAGATGCTCATGTGAAGATAAAGCATCAGAGTTCAAGTCTGTCCGAAGTGTAAAGATACAGAGACAGATAACTCCCCGTTTGTGACCACAGTTCAAACTGCAACAACGGGCATGTGGGTGTCAAGACATATTTATTTTCCAAAAAAACTATACCAATGTTTTTAATACAGAGAGAGAGAGAGAGAGAGAGAGAGAGATGAGAGACATGAGTGAAAAGCACTTTGAAAAAGATCATGTTTGCTAAATATTGTTAATTGAGTGGTAGGACAGGTACAGTAGGCCTATGCAGTTTGCAGGCAGAGAAAAACTTACATTGGATAGTTTGGCTTTGAGTCTTTAGCCTGATTTTGTTGGTGTGTCTTCCATTGTGTGTGTACAAGAAAAGCATGTAATGAATGGTCTTTCTGTTCTTTGTTAGATATAGCATGTAAGAGAGAAAAATAGTTAAAAAGTAAACTGTCAAACTGGATTGCTGCTGTATCTCCGTTTTGTTATTCCCCAAAACTAGTATAGACACACAGCTATTAAGTCAGCAATAACAATGTCTAATGATTAATATGATAAAGCATCAGTTTTACTCTGAACAGCTTTTCTCATCACTTCCTGAGTCTATCTAGTAGAAGCATACACAACATTGGGCTCCACTTCTCTTGTTTTTCTTGTTTTTGGACGGAAAGCCACAGCTGCGTAGTTCAGCTCTTCAGAGGTCTGGTTCTGTCAAAGAGAATATTCACACTCACTTATCTTGAAAGAGATAATGACTTGACATCATTTTAAATGATAAAACAAATAAAAGTAAATGATAAAAGTTGATTCACCTCAGGCTGTTGTGGATTCTGTTCTTCATTGGCAGCTGAATGAAAGAGACAAAACATCCAATCAGGTCACTGACAATCATTATTCATCGCTACATTGCTCTTATTCTGATTCGACAAACATATTCTCTCAACATATTTACACAATTTTAGAAAAGTAATGAAATAAAAATAGAAAACAAGATAGAAAGAGTAGCTTTCAGGAAGTACCTTTCTGAAGTTTCCTGTTTTTAACAACCAGACCAATGATGATCATTAAGAGGAGAACAGTCAGAGCTCCCAGGATCAAAATCATCAGCTTTGCTGTTCCATCAGACTCTGCTGAAAGAAAGAGAATAGAATTACTCTGTTTTCAATTACTGGCTCTGTGAGAACATTCAATTAACAAAAGTTAAGTAAGTCATATGGTTCTAACCCTAGCAGTGAATCTGCACAACTAAAGAAATGTGAAAGAGAATCTTACTTTCAGACTTTCTGTCAGCGTCATCATGAGAATCATCACTGCCTTTTAACAAAATGAAGATACTTTTATACTCTTGGTTTTATTTAAAAAAACGTTATCACTATTGAAAATATTGAAATAGCTACGAGTTCTTTTAGGCCAATTATTTAATAAACAAATACAGAAAGAATAACAGATTTTATAATAATCTTACCATCAACATTTAAATGTATCACGCTGAAAGTGTAAAGTCCTCCAACGGTATATCCACAGAAATACAGTCCAGAGTCAGATACATCCAGGTTCTTAATTCTGAGGGACGTAACAGATTCCTTGGAACTCATGTTGAATCTTCCATTTTGAAATCCATCGCAGTATTGAGTGCTGCTTTTAAAGCTGACCATAATGGAGATACAGCTGGCCTTGGTTCTGTTGAACACTCTCAACCAGAGTGTTGGATTGTCTTGGATGGACGGGTTAGAGCATGTGAGTGTGACTTCTCCACCCGGCCGACCCTCCACAGTCTCAGTGTGAGACTCAGAACCTGAGACAGAGATCCAGCCTGAAACAAACAGCAGAGACTTGTTATAGGAAGGTAAACAATACCTCTTAATAAATATAATAATAAGCAAATATGTTTTAATGCTGGAAGTTATCAAGTTGAGAGAAAAATATTGTCAGTACTTACTGATGCTGCAGAGAATTAGAGCTGTTATCAGGCTCTGTTTCATGGTGGTGCGTATGATCACAGCTCTGTGATGTCTAACTGAGCTCCAGGAAGGCTGCTCTCTACTTCAGAGGTGGAGTCTTTTGTTCTTGCTTATCTAGTTGTTAAAGTTAAAGTTGTCGATGCGCGTGGCCTAGCAGGGTGGAGACAGAATGGACCGCGTAGGCGGAAGAGAGAAAGAGAAAAAGTCGAGACGGAGAGAAAGAGAAAAGGGGAGCTGAGAGAGAGAGCATTAAAAGAGAGAAAAGCGCTGGAGGTTAAGTGCAGCTAAAAAACTAAAAAAGAAATGGTAGCAGGGCCGACCACAGCATGTCATACTACCCTTCCTGAGCTAACAGAACTTTATGATGATCAACACTTCTTTTCCTAACCTCAACCGTCCCATTGTTGTGATGTTTCATGTCCCCGTTGTTGCGTACCACAGAGACCGCGGATTGTGTCCCTGCGCCCGGGGATCGCGTCCCCATGTGGCGGTCCGTCCTGTTGTCGCCGGCGTGTGGCGTTTATTTTCCCCGTTGTGGCGTCCCCCAGAGCAGCCCAGTGTCATGGCAGTTCGTGAAATGGTAACGTTCGAAAATCGTGCCCTGTACACGAAATAAACGAGAAAATCGTGTAGTAATGAAACTAAAATATATGCTACTGGCATACGCTAAACTGATTTTCTGTTCTTTGTTTTTTTCAACAAAACAGTATATGTGGTGTCTTTACAGCAGCGACCCAGCTTTGAGTCCGACCAGCGTCCCTTTAATGCATGTCATCCTCCTCTCTCTACCCCCTTTACTGTCTTCATCTGTCCTATCAATTAAAGACCAAATAGCCCCCCCTCAAAAATAGAAATGCTGCCTCAGGGAAAATGGCAGCAGAGGTGAGCTAACCAGACCTACACTGTACGTGAAACATGTGAGTAGTTGAGTTTGTCACTACCACCTACGACCCACAATGCGTGTGTGTGTGTGTGTGTGTGTGTGTGTGTGTGTGTGTGTGTGTGTGCGTGCGCAGAGGTCCAGGCTAAGCTTCTGATATCTATTTTATTTAGCTAGTCCGACTCCAGGGACGGAGGCCCTTCTAGAGCAGGCACAGGTGATTCAGTGGGCGGGCCCCGACCCACAATGCCCTCCCATGCTGCCCGGTGTGCTGGACTAGATCTACATCTCATGTCTCTTAAATTACATTCCCCAACTCCTTAGTCTATATCCACGACGTTCCACTTCCGGGATTGCTCCGTTGCTGTCGGAAATTCCGCCGGATTTCACTCTTTTCAGCCGGATGTCTGGTACCTTCTATTTTGTTTTTGTTGGCATTCTAAACTCAGCTGGATTTCTGAGGACTATGGTTAACTGCTCCTCAGATCTCTGCAGGGTAAATCCAGACAGCTAGCTAGACTATCTGTCCAATCTGAGTTTTCTGTTGCATGACTTTAACAACTTTTGAACGTACACATGTTCCACCAAAACAAGTTCCTTCCCGAGGTTATTTTGCAGAGGCACCGTGGCTTTCCTGGTGCTTAGCGCCGCCCAAGACGATTGTGATTGGTTTAGAAAAATGCCAATGAACCAGAGTATGTTTTTCTCCCATCACGGAATGCTGTGTGGACTAGCCAGACCCTCCTCCCCTTGCCTCCCTTCCTCACGTCTTAGTCCCTCCCAGGAGAGATGCGAGTATATCATGTGAGGAGAGAGGCAACGAGCGAACGTGCTTTAGAGGGACGAGACGTCCTTTCCTCTGAAGCGTCACATGAATTTGTCAGCTGGGTGGAGTCAGCAACTCCTTCAGCTGCACGGCTTCTAGGAAGGCTGCTCTCGTGTTTCCTCAGTTATAGCTCCTCGATGATCCCTCCTCGATGATCCCTCCTCGATGATCCCTCCTCGATGATCCCTCCTCCGTCCTCGGGGCAGAAATAAGAGCCATGAGACGGCCTTCACCGAGGAGGGACAGAACAACTTCTGGTTCAGACGAGGACCGAGGAGCTATCAAATAAGGGACATGGGATGTACCTCTAGTGTTGTCATCTGCTACAATGTGTGCTCTGGCTGCTTGTTGAACCCAAGTGTCCCATTTCTATATTATTAAATATGATGCATGTTTTATCACAGCCACTTTAATAATGTGTCTGCATCTGAAGCTTAACATTTCCTCGTTCTGCAAGTGAGGAAGTACCTTTTTACTATACGTTATCCATTTACAGACTTAAAGGGTTAATCACACAGACGCTGCTCATGTTTGTTCTGCACAAGCTGTTGGTATCCATGACAGCTGAATTAAGAAATGTATTTTCATAAAATAAAAGTATATGGAATAGCTGTTTTCCCCCATAAGATGCTTTATAGTGTGTGAGTGTGAAGATGTGTGTTTCCATTCACACCCACTTCATACAGTGACTGGTCAGCTGTGTGGAGGTGAGAAAGTTAGCGGGTTTGAACTTCTCTCTCTAACCCCAGCAACTATTTCTGCCACTTGTTGTGTGAACAACCAAGTGCAACACTAATCTGCCTTCCAGGAGAGGCCGTCTGAAAATGTACGCCTTCATCTCCATATTTAAATGATGCTGTGTCTCTCCCCCACAGTTAATGTCAGAACAATGGAACTACATTCTCTCTTTTGTCGAGTTACTGCAGTAATGGGATTCTTTTTCTAAATGACAACGAGCAGGTGAAGGGAAGAAGTATGCAGATCCTTTACTTCAGTAAAAGTACTAATACCACACTATGAAAATACTCTGCTACAAGTAAAAGTCCTGTATTGAAAATGTTACTTAAGTAAAAGTATGTAAGTATCATCAGGAAAATGTACTTAAAAGTATTGAAAGTAAAAGTACTCCATGCAGAAAAATCCTCACATTTTAGAAACTGGAAACGATCCAAACAGTTGTGTGTTGAATGGTCTAATCATTTTAGATGTACTTGTAGGCCGTTATATTGTTGGGTAGTTTAATTTATGATAAAACATTGTATTTTGTGTAATTTATAAAATAACTAGTAACTAAAGCTGTCAGATGAATGTAGTGGAGTAAAAAGTACAAGATTTCTGTCTGAAATTTTAGTGGAGTAGAAGTAGAGTGTGGCATGAAAAGAAAAGACTCAAGTAAAGTACAAGTACCTCAAATTTATACTTAAGTACAGTACTTGAGTAATTGACATAGTTCAAGTTAACATGCAGGCAGCTGCATTGAGAGGACTGAGTAGAGATCACAGAGGAGATGATGGCGGCTGCACCCGCTGGAGCTTTGCTGTGATCTGTCATGTCTTAAACACGTGAATGCTTTCATATGAGGATGTGAGAGTGTCACACTGCTTCAGGCGTCTTTTCACAAGTTTGATAGATGCTCATGTGAAGATAAAGCAGCAGAGTTCAAGTCTGTCTGAAGTGTAAAGATACAGAGACAGATATCTCCCTGATACTGTTTGTGACCACAGTTCAAACTGCAACAATTGGCATGTGTGTGTCAGACATATAAAAACTATACCAATCTTTATAAAATACAGAGAGAGAGAGATGAGATTAAAATCTTAGTGGTTTTATTTGACTCTTTATTTAAAGAAAAGGATAACTCCTCCCTATTCCCCCACAAAAGAACACAGCAGGAGATGAATATGATAAAGCATCAGTTCCACTCTGAGTCTATCTGCAGACAGCATAAACAGCATGAGTCTCCACTTCTCTCTCTGATGCAGGCCTCCTGTTCCTTATTGTTGCTGCATACAAACTCAGAGCTGCATCTTTCAGGTCAGAGTCCAGATTCTGGAAAGAGTCAGAACAGCTGAGTTAGTGAGAAAAACTAAATCATGCCTCTGCTACCTTTAAAACATATAATAGGAAATGATACAAGTTGATTCACCTCAGAATGTTGTGGATTCTGTTCTTCATTGGCAGCTGAATGAAAGAGACAAAACGTCCAATCAGGTCACTGACAATCATTATTCATTGTTACTTTACTCTTATTCTGATTGGGCAAACATAACATTCAACATATTGCAAACAAATCTAAATAGAAAACAAGATAGAAAGAGTAGTTTTCAGGAAGTACCTTTCTGAAGTTTCCTGTTTTTAACAACCAGACCAATGATGATCATTAAGAGGAGAACAGTCAGAGCTCCCAGGATCAAAATCATCAGCTTTGCTGTTCCATCAGACTCTGCTGAAAGAAAGAGAATAGAATTACTCTGTTTTCATTTCCTGCCTCAGGAACTGTGAGAACATTCAATTAACAAAAGTTAAGTAAGTCATATGTTTCTATCACTACAGTGAATCTGCACAACTAAAGAAATGTGAAAGAGAATCTTACTTTCAGACTTTCTGTCAGCGTCATCATGAGAATCATCGCTGCCTTTTAACAAAATGAAGATACTTTTATACTCTTGGTTTTATTTAAAAAAATTGTATCACTCTTGAAAATATTGAAATAGCTATGAGTTCTTTTAGGCCAATTATTTAATAAGCAAATACAGAAAGTATAACAGATTTTATAATAATCTTACCATCAACATTTAAATGTATCGCGCTAAAAATGTAAAGTCCTCCAACGGTATATCCACAGAAATACAGTCCAGAGTCAGATACATCCAGGTTCTTAATTCTGAGGGACGTAACAGATTCCTTGGAACTCATGTTGAATCTTCCATTTTGAAATCCATCGCAGTATTGAGTGCTGCTTTTAAAGCTGACCATAATGGAGATACAGCTGGCCTGGGTTCTGTTGAATACTCTCAACCAGAGTGTTACAGTGTCTCGGATGGACGGGTTAGAACATGTGAGTGTGACTTCTTCACCCGGCCGACCCTCCACAGTCTCAGTGTGAGACTCAGAACCTGAGACAGAGATCCAGCCTGAAACAAACAGCAGAGACTTGTTATAGGAAGGTAAACAATACCTCTTAATAAATATAATAAGAAGCAAATAAGTTTTAATGCTGGAAGTTATCAAGTTGAGAGAAAAGTATTGTCACTACTTACTGATGCTGCAGAGAATTAGAGCTGTTATCAGGCTCTGTTTCATGGTGGTGCGTATGATCACAGCTCTGTGATGTCTAACTGAGCTCCAGGAAGGCTGCTCTCTACTTCAGAGGTGGAGTCTTTTGTTCTTGCTTATCTAGTTGTTAAAGTTGTCGATGCACGTGGCCTAGCAGGGTGGAGACAGAATGGACCGCACAGGCGAAAGAGAGAAAGAGAAAAAGTCGAGACGGAGAGGAAGAGAAAAGGTGGAGCTGAGAGAGAGAGCATTAAAAGTGAGAAAAGCCCTGGAGGTTAAGTGCAGCTAAAAAACTAAAAAAGAAATGGTAGCAGGGCCGACCACAGCATGTCATACTACCCTTCCTGAGCTAACAGAGCTTTATGATGATCAACACAAGTCCAGTCAGGAAATTTGTATCTGTAGCCTTAATTATGGAAGTGCAACTGACTCTTTAAAGGAACACGCCGACTTATTGGGACTTTAGCTTATTCACCAGAGTAAGACAAGTCGATACATGCCCTTCTCGTGTCCGTGCGTGTTGTAACGCTCTGACGGTTCCACCGGTAGCTTAGCCTAGCACAGAACCTGCAGGTAACTGGTTCCAACTAGCCTACTGCTCCGAATAAGTGACAAAATAATGCCAACATGTTCCTATTTACATGTTGTGATTTGTAGAGTCACAGCGTGTACAAAAAACAACGTAACATGAGACGCAGCCATCTTCTAACCGTAAACAAACAGGGAACTATATTCTCAGAAAGGCTTGCTGCAAAGCAAATCACTCCGCCCAAGTAGCAGGAGTAGCAGATCTTCGCCTTTCTGATGTTTCTTCCAGGTTCTGTAAGAAAACATAGAATCATTAAATGATGAATTAAAACCAAACATGATCAGTCTTTATGTGGTTAAAAGCTGATTACCTCACTACGTTGTGGAGTCTGTCCCTCTTTCTGAGCTAAATGACAGAAACAGAACATCTCTAAATTGTTCTAACACAAAGTTTTGCATTTACAACTTACATTAAAACACAAGCACCTGTATGAAATTTCCTGATTTTGACAACCAGACCAATGATGACTGGAACGAGGAAAAGAATCAGACCAAGGAGGATCACACTGGTCAGGCTCGTTATTCCATCAAACACTTCTACAAGAAAGATCATTACACACAAACGTGTGGGTTGAGATCAGTCCATATTTGACAGTAAAAAAGTGCACATAGGCTATCTGTTTCTTCACAATCAAAAAATAATCTTACCTTGAACCTTCAGATATGTTGCACTAACAATTACTGGCTTTCCATCTGAGTGAAATCCACAGAAATACAGTCTAGAGTCAGATAAATCCACATGGTTGATGTTGAGGAAGAGGGTAGTGGTGTTGGATGTCATGTTAAATTTTCCATTTTGAAATCCATCGTAGAGTGAAGCATTTGTATCAGAGCTCCACATAGAGGAGATACGGCTGATGTTGGGTCTGCTGTCCAGTCTGAACCAGAACATGTACGTGATAAAGCTGCTGAAGTTGGAGCACATCAGTGTGACTTGTTCAGCAGGCTGGACCTCCACAGTGTGGAACTCAGAAACACAGACATAGATCAAACCTGAAACAAACAACATGCTGATTCCTTCACTTCAACTTGTAATTCAACACAATGCACGCACATTGTTATTAAAGGATTGTTTTACGTTTCAGTGTTGCTTTTAAAAATACATTAACAATTGTTGTATTCAAAAAAGTGGTGGAGATACTTACAGAGTAAAGCTGTTACCAAGGCGATGTGTACAGGAGACTGCAGCAGACTGAACTGTGCTCCAGTAAGAGTGCTCTCAGCGGGGAAAAAGGCGGGGTTTCTTTTGCCTATCCAGCTGCTCAGACTAACAACAGAGATGCTTTCAGAAAAATGGTAGTCACAGCAACAGCTGTTCTTATTAAAAGCTGATTCATTCATCAGACATTACTATGCAATGGTTGGGTCATTCACATTGTGATGTGAGAAACCCACCGTGTCACGTTATATATCTTTTCACCTCAGTTATGTTCACACCACACTGCGCTGTCTCTTCCTGTCAGACAAGTGATGTGTAGCTCTCTCCCTCCATCTAACTCTGACAGGAGACTCTGGACAGTCTCCTCCTCCATCAAACACCAATCATCTTTTGTTCTCAGATTAAGATCTAACAAACACAAGAAGTCAGAAGGAGACTTTGGCTGGAAAGTAGAACTAGAATTGTAGTAGATATTGCATACTTTGCATAAATATAAAATCTTTATTCCAACAGTGACAGTTATTTAGTAGCAGGTAAAGCATCAGTTCCACTCTGAGCTGCAGTTCCAGATGTTTCCTGAGTCTATCTGGTGGCAGCATACACCACATCTGGCTCCAGCTGGTTCTCTGATTCAGGCCTTCTGCTGCTTGATTTACACATTTACATTTATGCAGTAGTGGAGGAAGTATTCAGACCCTTTACTTAAGTAAAAGAACTAAAACCACACTAAAAAATACTCTGTTACAAGTTAAAGTCCTGCATTGATAATGTTACTTAAGAAAAATCCTCACATTTTAGAAAACATCCAAACTGTGATTCAGAAAAGTGTTTAATCTGCTAATCATATTAGGTGTTCTTGTAGGCCTGTATATTGTTGGGTAGTTTAATTTATCATAAAACATTGTATTTTATAAACTACATGTGTTTTGTGTGCAAAAATCTTAATCTGTAAAGTAACTAGTAACTAAAGCTGTCAGATTAATGTAGTGGAGTAAAAAGTACAAGATTTCTCTCTGAAATGTAGCGGAGTAGAAGTAGAAAGTAGCATGAAAAGAAAAGAGTCAATTAAAGTACAAGTACCTCAACATTTGTACTTAAGTACAGTACTTGAGTCAATGTACTTAGTTACATCCCACCACTGCATTTCTGTTATTGTATTTACAGTGGCGTTTTTATATTTAAAAAAATGGGTGGGGCACAATTTCAAAAGATGGGCTACATACCAGTAAAACTAGAATAGTCTGTATCTCACTCTGTTACCATGTCAACAAACCGCATGGCTCCATAAAACAGACAGTGTTGTAACGTGAACACATGCTACCAGCACCAGTTGTTTAGCCATCACTTTTTTCACTGAAATTTAGGCCCTACGTTCCCACATTTCCTTTTTCATAAATTTATATCAGATTTTATCCCACTTTCTCCCAATTTGGTAGCCAATAACATCCAACCTATTATCCAGTAGCAATTGAGTACAGATGGAATGTAACCATAACCCTAACCCTAACATAGGGCCTAATTTTAAGAAAAATCTTAGAAATGTGGGAACATAGGGCTGTGGGAACATAGGGCCTAATTTTCAGTGAAAAAAACATTCTTAGAAATGTGGGAACATAGGGCTGTGGGAACATAGGGCTGTGGGAACATAGGGCTGTGGGAACATAGGGCTGTGGGACCATAGGGCTGTGGGACCATTGGGCTGTGGGAACATAGGGCTGTGGGACCATTGGGCTGTGGGAACATAGGGCTGTGGGACCATTGGGCTGTGGGAACATAGGGCTGTGGGACCATTGGGCTGTGGGAACATAGGGCTGTGGGAACATAGGGCTGTGGGACCATTGGCCTGTGGGAACATAGGGCTGTGGGAACATAGGGCTGTGGGACCATTGGGCTGTGGGAACATAGGGCTGTGGGAAAATAGGGCTGTGGGACCATTGGGCTGTGGGAACATAGGGCTGACCCTGATGACTGCAAGCCCGGTTACAGGCACCACCAGATGACGGTGCTTTTAGGGGCCATGGTAGTAACGTTAGAGTTTAGCCAGAAAATGTTAACGTCATGCGGTGATGCATACAGATCCATTCTATGACACCAACCGAACATTACACACTCATCAACATCCAACGTAGCTACTATCAATCGATCCAACACAACATGATCAACATACGGACCAGCACCACCAAGGCAGGATGATAAAATGTGTTTTCACTCACCAAGGTTGAGGGCTCACTAAAGAGAAAGGCAACGCAGCGGTTCTTCCTCTGGGCCAACTTGACTTATTTTGTAAGCTAACCACTCCACGTGGTTACTTACCAGCAGTTTGAGTGATGCCAATATCCCAACAACCACTCAATGACAGTTTAATGTAATGTTAACACATAAAGCTAAAACATTTCTTAGTGTTGGATCATTAGGCCTGTCATGAGGTATTTTTACTTGATGTCACGTTGTCATAACAGACATTGACAGGTTATATTGTCAAGTTGTCATGACAGAGAATTTTGTCTTCATTAATGTCAATTGTCATTACACAACCATCTCACAATGCTAATGTAGCATTAAAAGAGTCATAATATACTGAATGATATTAAATGACAACGGTCATGAACATCCAAAAAAGACTCCTTAATGATCATGAGCGGTGTCATGTCAGTTATGACAGTGTCATGTCAGTCTTATGCACACCCCTTAAAACAAAGTGTTAGCCAAGAACAGTGAAAAAAGACCACTGAATGAGAAGGCAGGGCTGTTCTCTAGCTCTGATTAGTTGTTTTATTGATTGATTGCCCTTTGTTCCAATCAGGTGCAGCTCTAATAATTGTTAATTAAGAGTGTGAGGACAGGTAGACTCTTTCTATTTAGTTACTACAGTCATGGGATTATTTTATAACGAGTAATTGAAATGTTTTTTTAATTAACATGCAGGCTGCTGCATTGAGAGGACTGAGTAGTAGTCGGTCATGTCTTAAACACGTGAAATCTTTCATATGAGGATGTGAGAGTGTCACACTGCTTCAGGCGTCTTTTCACAAGTTTGATAGATGCTCATGTGAAGATAAAGCAGCAGAGTTCAAGTCTGTCTGAAGTGTAAAGATACAGAGACAGATAACTCCCCGTTTGTGACCACAGTTCAAACTGCAACAACGGGCATGTGGGTGTCAAGACATATTTATTTAAAAAAAAACTATACCAATCTTTTTAAAATACAGAGAGAGAGAGAGAGAGAGAGAGAGAGAGAGAGAGAGAGAGGGAGAGAGAGAGAGAGAGAGAGAGAGAGAGAGGGAGAGAGAGAGATGAGAGACATGAGTGAAAAGCACTTTGAAAAAGATCATGTTTGCTAAATATTGTTAATTAAGAGTGTTAGGACAGGTACAGTAGGCCTATGCAGTTTGCAGGCAGAGAAAAACTTACATTGGATAGTTTGGCTTTGAGTCTTTAGCCTGAATTTGTTGGTCTGTCTTCCATTGTGTGTGTACAAGAAAAGCATGTAATGAATGGTCTTTCTGTTGTTTGTTAGATATAGCATGTAAGAGAGAAAAATAGTTAAAAAGTAAACTGTTAAACTGGATTGCCGCTGTCTCTCCGTTTTGTTATTCCCCAAAACTAGTATAGACACACAGCTATTAAGTCAGCAATAACAATGTCTAATGATTAATATGATAAAGCATCAGTTTTACTCTGAACAGCTTTTCTCGTCACTTCCTGAGTCTATCTAGTAGAAGCATACACAACATTGGGCTCCACTTCTCTTGTTTTTCTTGTTTTTGGACGGAAAGCCACAGCTGCGTAGTTCAGCTCTTCAGAGGTCTGGTTCTGTCAAAGAGAATATTCACACTCACTTATCTTGAAAGAGATAATGACTTGACATCATGGGTGATTTTAGACCTTTTTTAGGGGGGCTCAACCCCCTAAAAATAATAATATATGTGTATTTATTTTTATCAATTTGGGTACTTCAAGTGAGAGTTTGTGAACTTGTCTGTTAGTGACAAAGGAAAAACAATTACAGGTTCAAAGTTCTTGAAACAGGTTTAATATCCTGTGTGTCTGTCGCCGATGCTATACACCTGTAACCCAGTCAAGGAAAGGGTTAACAGAAACGTAGTTTGGCCAATCGGAGTTGGTTGTGTCAGACTCCTGCCTTTGGCTGAGTCTCTATCTAATCTGTCAGAGGGAGAGCAGGAGACGGTTGTGAAGTTTAACGTTGGTAGTCACCAGAGAAGAAGTTGGTCATTTCATGACGCAGATTAGAACCCAAATTGAAATGTAAGCAACTAAAATTGCTGAATGTTAGAACATTGTGTCAAATTGGTCATTATTTCTGTGACTTATAAACTGTCAGCTTTAGTTCCATCACAGTGTTAATAGTGTCAAAAACTGTTAGCTGACGTTGTTCAGTAGCTAGCTCAGAGATTATCGGCTAATTTAACGAATAAACTATTTTAAATGATGAAACAAACACAAGTAAATGATAAAAGTTGATTCACCTCAGGCTGTTGTGGAATCTGTTCTTCATTGGCAGCTGAATGAAAGAGACGAAACATCCAATCAGGTCACTGACAATCATTATTCATCATTACTTTACTCTTATTCTGATTCAGCAAACATGACATTTTTTATTCTTTCAACATATTCACACAATTTTAGGTAAGTAATGAAATAAAAATAGAAAACAAGATAGAAAGAGTAGCTTTCAGGAAGTACCTTTCTGAAGTTTCCTGTTTTTAACAACCAGACCAATGATGATCATTAAGAGGAGAACAGTCAGAGCTCCCAGGATCAAACTCATCAGCTTTGCTGTTCCATCAGACTCTGCTGAAAGAAAGAGAATAGAATTACTCTGTTTTTACAAAACTTCTACACAGCTCTGGAGGCAAGAGTGTACCGTTTCTTGTCATATTTTTATTTTTAGAAACCTTTAAGCTGACAGGCCTCATGCTTTTCACCCCCAGACCACACTGCACTGCCTCTTCCTGTCACACAAGCCTCTCTCACACCTCCACCGCTGCTAACCTCCACCTAACCCTCACTATCACACACTCTGGACTCTTCTGTCCTCCATCAAAACGCACATATTTGACTAAATCCACTCTGGCTGAGAGAAAATTGAATTTAGCTTTACCTTTACACATTTGACTATCTGCACAACAACAACAAAAGGAGAATCTTACTTTTGCACTTGTTTTTCACGTCATCGTGGGACTCATCGCTGCCTAAAGAAATCAAGATAAAGGAGTCTCTTATTTGGAATTATTTACCATTTACTTATTACCTATTTTGCAATGTAATCAGAAGAACCGAGGAATGGTTACCAAACGACACAAACGACTTACGAATTAACTTACCTTCAACATTTAAATATGTCACACTGAAAAGTAGATTCCCACTGGTGTAAAATCCACATAAATACAGTCCAGAGTCAGATACATTCACTTATTTGATTTGGAGAAAGAGAGTGGAGATGTTGGTACTCATGTTGAATCTTCCATTTTGAAATCCATTGCAGTATTGAGCTGTGTCAGCGTTGTACATAACAGACACACAGCTGACATTGGATGTGTTTACCAGTCTGAACCAGAATGCCACAGATGACACAGATGACATGTTGGAGCACATCAGAGTGACGTCTCCACTAGACTGGACCTCCACAGTGTGAGACTCAGAAGCTGAGACAGAGATCCAGCCTGAAACAAACAGCAGAGACAGAGAGTTACTTTCAATTAAACAAAAAAAGGGACACAAACAATTCCTTTAAATAAACTTTTAAATAAGTAAATACTAGTAGTTTAAAATCTTGCGGGTTAAAGTAAACAAAGAAAAATTGTAAATGTAGTTGAGAGTAATTCAGTGCCAGTACTCACTGAAGCTGCAGAGAAGTAAAGCTGTTATCAAGGTGAAGTTGTTCATGGTGCGTGTGACTGAAGCTCTGCAACATCGGTAACTGAACTGTGCTCCAGTAGGGCTGCTCTCAACGTAAAAGAGGCGGGGGCTTTACTTTTAGTTATTCATCCTGTTGATCAAACTGACCACATTAATGCTTTCAGGAAAACACGTGTTGCTGTAGAAAGTTAGTGTCAAATTATTCTTCAGAAGGTTTAATATCCTGTGTGTCTGTCGCTGATGTTATGTACCTGTAACCCAGTCAAGGAAAGGGTTAACAGAAACATACTTTTGTCCAATCAGAGGAGGTTGTGTAAGACTCCTGCCTTTGGCTGAGTCTCTATCTAATCTGTCAGAGGGAGAGCAGGAGACGGTTGTGAAGTTTA
The DNA here is from genome assembly GCF_008315115.2 of Sander lucioperca. Classification (NCBI taxonomy): domain Eukaryota; kingdom Metazoa; phylum Chordata; class Actinopteri; order Perciformes; family Percidae; genus Sander; species Sander lucioperca. The sequence continues at coordinate 29,765,743 of NC_050181.1, forward strand.
ACGTTGGTAGTCACCAGAGAAGAAGTTGAAATGTAAGCAACTAAAATTGCTGAATGTTAGAACATTGTGTCAAATTGGTCGTTATTTCTGTGACTTATAAAGTGTCAGCTTTAGTTCCATCACAGTGTTAATACTGTCAAAAAATGTCAGCTGACGCTGTTCAGTAGCTCAGTCCCTCCAGGATTACGCAATGTCGCGATCGCACAAATTCACACAAATTCAACCAATCATCGCGACTTTGGTGCGACTCGCAATTTTGACCAATCACCGCAACTTTTCCGTAAATTTGACGTGACGTGGTCTGGGACGTGTGAATGTGTCCCAGACCAGGATAGGAAATTAACTAACAATGTAAAGATCAACAAGCCACTGACACATATGTTCAAATTTGATTCATTCAATAAATTATTTTTTGTCTTAAATCCACCAGCCATTTTGATATTATACCGATATTTGCAGCATCCTGACATTTTTTGCAAGGCACTGTATCCATGTCACATTCTCATTAGGGGCTAAAGGTCTGATCCTAGAATCACCCCTGCTTGACATCATTTTAAATGATAAAACAAATAAAAGTAAATGATAAAAGTTCATTCACCTCAGGCTGTTGTGGATTCTGTTCTTCATTGGCAGCTGAATGAAAGAGACAAAACGTCCAATCAGGTCACTGACAATCATTATTCATTGTTACATTGCTCTTATTCTGTTTTGGCAAACGTGACATTTTTTATTCTCTCAAAATATTCACACAATTTTAGAGATGTGGAAAAAAACATGAACGCATATGAGTCAGGATAGAAAGAGTAGATTTCAGGATATACCTTTCTGAAGCTTTTTGATTTTAACAGCCTGACAAATGATGATCATAGCGAGGGAAGCAGTCAGAACGCACAGGATCCCACTCATCAGCTTTGTTATTCCATCAAACACATCTACAAGAAAAAAAATATTAAATTAGACTCTGTACATTTAACCTAAATAAATAAATCTATAGGTCCACATTACCTAAATTAAATGCTGATTGTATTCCATCAATAGGCCACACCAATCAAAACAGACAGACCAAACTTTACAACACTCTTACCTTGAACCTCTAAATATGTCGCATCGACAATAACTTTGTCTTTTGTTACGATATATCCACAGAAATACAGTCCAGAGTCGGATGAATTCACTTGTGTGATTTGGAGAAAAACAGCAGACATGTTGGATGTCATTTCAAATTTTCCATTTTGAAATCCATCACAGAGTCTAGCAGGTTCAGGAGCCCTGAACATGAAGGAGACACAGCGGGGCTGGGATCTCTTGACCGCTCTGAACCAATATATCTGAGAGGGAGTACTGGAAAAGTTGGAGCACAGCAGAGTGACGTCTTCCCCAGGCTGAACCTCCACAGTCTGAGACTCAGAAACTGAGACAGAGATCCAGCCTGAAACAAACAGAATTATTCATCATTTTGCTGACAGAGCAACAGGAATGCAATCAGTGCCTTTATATGATTTAATGCAGTCAATGCTGTTGAGTAATTCAATGGCAGTACTTACTGAGGCAGCAGAGAAGTAAAACGGTCATCAAGGTGAAGTTCCTCATTGTGTGAATGATCGTGGCACTGCAATGGTACTTTACACTGAGACACACACACACACACACACACACACACACACACACACACACACACACACACACTGCATGAAAAGTGGGATTTTCGTCAGTAAGCGGCACTGTAGATTGCATGGATGTATTAAGAGAACTGGATACAGTGTTCGGCGGGAAGCCCCGTACGTTCCAATGAGAGTGCTCAAAAGCGCATAAAGCAAACATGGAGCTGGGCTCTTCCGCATTGTTGGCCCATAACGCTGGTTGGCTCACGATGGGCATGCGCACTAGCAACAATTTGTTTGCGTTGTCGTAGCAACCGGTAGCAACATGCGCGTTCGTGCTTCTCTGTCGTGTCTCTTACAAGTGGCGAACTCATGAACTCGCTGTTTCATTGTCTAAGATATTCACTAACGTTAAACACTGTTTTCGTTGTTCCCTATTGTTTACATGCTTAGCTAAATAAACGATAGATGTATTTAGCTAGACAACCAAGGAGATTTAATAATTATGTTGTGCTACTAGCTAGCAGTTAGCCTGCAGTTTCGTGAACAAAGCTCATCCATGGCTTCAGCTCTCATCCACGTTACAAGCTTTACAGCATACAGCCCTCGGATGTATCATAAGAGAGAACCAAGGCGATGTAATCACTATGTCTGTAGTAACGTTATGTAGGCATATAGTTAGCTATGTAGCTATAGCTCTTAATACAGCCATGCTAGCTACCCCTGATGTTAGCAACTAGCTAGCTAGCCGATAGCCCGCCAGTTTGGGAAACGCTAATGACGTTACATCCACGTAGCTGACAGGCTTTGCAGCAGCTACATACATCCCTGGGATGTATCATGACTTCATAAGATAACACCATGGACGTATTAATAGAACACATGGTGAACTACAACCATTAGCTATATCCATTATTACAGCTAGCTACATGAGCTTGGGAGAACAGTCATGTGAGCGGGCGGGCGCAATCCCGCGGCTCTGCTCGCGTCCACTATGCGCGTTCATCATGCCAAATTTAATAATTCTGGATTCACTTCTAGTGAATGTTAAAAATGTTAAAAACGTAACATTTTAAACAAGGACCCTTTCAGTGTTCGGGTGGTAAGTTGATATACCCAGAAACAAATTATCTGCTGAAATATAGACGTTTCTTTCGCCATGCAAAGTCTATGTGAAAAGTCTTTCTGGGCCATGGGGTGCAGTACCACCGTTATCCGCTAAGCCCATGGTGGCTTTTAGACTCGGCGCTCTTCCTGGGGGCTTGGTAGATTGTCCTGGAAGTTCAGGTTTATGACTGTAAACGGCAATTTACAGGCAACACCGAAAACTGACGTTAATTGTCGGAAATTGACGTGGGCCTGGCCTGGCAGTTGTCCCCCCATGACCCCCCCTCCCCCTAATTCTAGGGGAGGCTTTAACATGTAAATGAAAATGCTGTGAGCTATACAAATGCAAATCAGGGTAGCAGCAGGGGGAGTTTTACCCCAGGTGACATTTTTCTAAGAGAGCTGACACACCAGCCCGATAATCGGCCGTCGGACCGCCTGGCGAGGTCGGTGACTCGAGTCTGTTCCGTGTGTTCCGTGCCGTTGTCCGTCCGAGAGGCCGTCGGCCTTCATTTGGGCCGACCCGACATGTTCAGTCTGGAGAAGGCAGTCGGGACTCACCCGGAAATGGCAAGCGGATGAGCCTCTCAAAATCTGACGAAAATCTTTTAAACTAACCTTTGTCGATCTGAAATGAAGACAGATTCAAAAACTGCACGGCCTATTTCTTGCTTAAAATGTTTTCAGAAACACGTTTCGGTGAACTATTTTAGTACAATATGAGATCGTATTCTGAACAAGCCGCCATGACAGTCTGGCTGTGAATTTCCAGAGAAAAAAGAACCACGTGATGCGTTAATCCAGTCAGCTGCCGGTTTTCATTTTCTGGGAAATAATCAGAGTGTTAATGGAAACAATACAGAGCAGCGCCGCCTGCTGCTATGGAGACGTATTACGCTTCGCGCACGCGCAGAGTGTACGCTCAAGTCGGCATCGCCTCAGTGTGTTCTGAGGCACTTTTAATAAGGAAACACACAGGAAGTAGCGGAGATAGCGTGGGTGCAGTCGCACCAGGGCCCCGTGTCAATAAGGGGCCCCTCAATCACCACCGATCTTCCGTCACTTGACAAAAACGGGGCCCCGCCAAGTGACGTATTACAGATCGTTAGCTGACAGAAGCTAATTGCTGCACATGAGCTAATGTTGTAATAAACCAACTGTTCTTATCAAACTTAACAGTCACTTAACTCATGGTTACAATGGTAAAGCAGCACAACAATGACAATTACCAGGCAACAAAACACTACATTCTAAGCAGACACATTAAAAAACAAAATTTATGAAGTTACATTTTGTATTTTAGAACAAACGGCAAACTTATCAGCAAATTTTAACACAACTCTATTTATCGCCTTGCATCATGGGAATTGGCAAGCCAATCAGCCACGCTCTCTTTATGTTTTCACGTCGTTATTTCCTTCTGAGTCAGTTTGACAGTATAACCTTCAAATGCAGTATTGAAGTATATATATATATATATATATATATATATATATATATATATACTTATATTAGTTAGGGCCGGCCCGAGGGTTAGGGTTAGGGCCGGCCCAAGCTTCTCCTACTTAGCAACAGTAACTAAGGGTGGCATGAGGCACAAATGTATAATGTAAACATTAGCTATATAGGCTACTTTCCTGATAGCACTTAACAGAATTGTTACGAAAATGGAGAGAAAATATAAATCTGGCGCATTAAAAAGAAAAGAACGAGATAGGAGAAGTGTGGTAGCATCGTGTGCTCCTCTCACATCATACTTCTCATCATCATCATCATCATCCATGACTCAACAAAATGATAATAATACCGTTAACGTTGTAACTCAGTCATCAATAGTTAACGTTACTGCTAGTGCTATCCCTACTAGCCTGACACCGGCTAATGATGAGGCTAACAGCAGTCAAGCCCAGAAAAGCTCACCGGAGGGGGGCGACTGTCACCGGCAATTTGAAGTGGAGGATACCTCGTCGGTCGCGGATGCCTCTGGTTCCAGCAGCAGCGCCACCATGGGTCCTTCAGAGGCGCACCGCCTAGCCAATGTCCTGTCTGAAGAGGACTATCCCACTGACCCGTACCTTTTTCGTCACCGGCCTCTCACTACTGAATTGATCCGTGCGGTGATTGGACATGGTCCTTGCCAGCCCGGTTTGAGGTACGGCTACAAAGAGTTTCCACATGACCAGGATAAGCGACGCTTCAGTCCGGCTTGGTATATGCGCCAGATGGGAGGCTCAGGTAACCCAGTGGAGCGTCAGTGGTTGGTGTACTCACCCAGGGCAAACCGACTGGCTTTTCGGTAAAAAGTCCAATGACAGTGCTGGGAAAGCCTGGGCTGACCCATGTATGGGGTTTTCTTCATTTAAAAAAGGGACAGAATGGATTGAGACGCATGAAAGGTCTGGCGCTCACCGGGAGGCAGAGAAGGCATATCTAATGACAAAGTTTGGTTTGAGTCAGGACAGCACTGTCATTGCGGAGCTTCTGAAAGCAGAGAGAGAGAGCAGGTGGAGAAGAACAGAAGGATCCTACACAGGTTGGTGGACACCACGCTCTTTTTAGCCAGACAGGGGCTGGCTTTTTATTGCCACAGAGAACATGCTGGGCTGGGAGCCCCTGACTCTAACGAGGGGAATTTCTTAGAGCTCCTGAAGTTGCTGGCTCACTACAACTCCATCCTCGAGCAGCACATGAATAACCCGGTCAGCAGAGTGACATACCTCAGTCACCAATCCCAAAACGAGCTCATTGCAGCACTTTCCAAAGAGACACTGAGCACAATAATTGACAGGTAGCAGAGGGCCCCATGATGAAGCTCCACCCCCACTGTACTGAGAGTCCAGCTCCGCCCCACAGGAGTTGTTCGAGATGTGCGGAGCGTTTTCATTTTTTTCCTCCATGTCACCTCCGGGGCTCCGTAAAGATGCGCCCACAGAAAACGTAAGTATATGATTATTAATGAAACGGTGAGCTAGTCTGTATTGTTTATTAACTCTTGAGAAGTACAATGACTGTCTTTTGATGTTAAACAGGCTACTTCGACTTTGGTAGTAATGTTTTAAACCCCACCATGCACGCAAGTTTAAGACTGTGTCTCATTTCTCTGTCTTAACCCTTCCCCTTACCCCTACCCCTTAGTTTTGCGCGCTCACGTGAGAGTAAGTGTTGTCCCAATACTCATTTTGGTCGAGGGGTAGGGCTACCTACCTACCCGGTACTACTGCTGCTCCTGTTACTGCTGCTGCTACCGATACTCTGCTTGGTCATATGAGAAGCATCCGTTCACATAAGGTTAATATACAACCCACATATCTATCTTAAAAACACTCCCAGTCCTCCTTAGCAGTGAAGCCACCACGTACTTGTTGTCCAAGCCTGTGTGTTCTCGCTAAATAAATGTGTGCAGCATTCACTGTCCCGTGGGAAATAATGCAAAGTCAAGCTTCATGCAGATCACCCTGATAGATAACCAGAATTGTAAGTCAGAATGTAAACTGGGCCACAGATGGTAAACACAATTACATTAACCTAAAACTAACTTAAGGAGAATTCCGGTCAATTTCAACACGTAACTCTGTTTGGAAATTTGGAGTGCTGGCAGTAGCAAAAAAAACAAAAACAATCAGTGCTGCCTACACCGTGTTATCCTCCTGCTAGGTTAGCACCCAACAGGCTTAAACAGGGCAAGTTTTAAACGTGTTTTAAGCCTCTAAACATGCTCAAAATGTCATTACAAGTGCCTACCCATGTGCAGTGATTCCTTCCGAGGGAACACAGTGACTCTGACTGCAGTAGATGTGACAGAAAGGCATAAAAATTGTGTTAATCCAGCCAGTGCACATACCTCTGTTTATTTCCTGTTTTCCGGTCAAGTCCACACTAGTCGATTGTCGAACTCATACAATCCAATATTCCAGTCAAATTTGCTGTGTTCCCTCAGAAGGAATCCAACAAATCCGGACCTAGTGGGTATTGACGGACGGCGGAGCACGCAGCTGTTCGGCAGCAAAGCCGGTCCGCAGACGTTCCGTATCCAGTGGAAATCCGGAGTTAGAGCATGTGAGTGTGACTTCTCCACCCGGCCGACCCTCCACAGTCTCAGTGTGAGACTCAGAACCTGAGACAGAGATCCAGCCTGAAACAAACAGCAGAGACTTGTTATAGGAAGGTAAACAATACCTCTTAATAAATATAATAATAAGCAAATAAGTTTTAATGCTGGAAGTTATCAAGTTGAGAGAAAAGTATTGTCAGTACTTACTGATGCTGCAGAGAATTAGAGCTGTTATCAGGCTCTGTTTCATGGTGGTGCGTATGATCACAGCTCTGTGATGTCTAACTGAGCTCCAGGAAGGCTGCTCTCTACTTCAGAGGTGGAGTCTTTTGTTCTTGCTTATCTAGTTGTTAAAGTTGTCGATGTGCGTGCTCTAGCAGGGAGGAGACAGAATGGACCGCGCAGGCGAAAGAGAGAAAGAGAAAAAGTCGAGGTGGAGAGAAAGAGAAAAGCTGGAGCTGAGAGAGAGAGCATTAAAAGAGAGAAAAGCCCTGGAGGTTAAGTGCAGCTAAAAAACTAAAAAAGAAATGGTAGCAGGGCCGACCACAGCACGTCATACTACCCTTCCTGAGCTAACAGAGCTTTATGATGATCAACACAAGTCCAGTCAGGAAATACCACTCCAACAGTATACACAATCATATATATGAATATTTGTATCTCCATAATTATGGAAGTGCAACTGACTCTTTAAACTGAAGAGACTTGGCTGGTTTTTACTATTGTGGCTGCAGTTTGAAGTACTGTTGTAACTCACCCTGGTGCTTGATGGAACACAGCAGTCCTCACAGAAGCTGATGTATGATGTCACAGCCCCTTTGTGTACTCATCCAGACTGTTGGTAGCAGTCCTGAACACATCCCAGTCAGTAGAATCCAAACACGACTGGAGATCCTCCACAGCCTCACTGGTCCACTTCCTTGATGTCCTCGCTACAGGTTTGCAGAGCTTTAGTTTCTGCCTGTAGGCGGGGATCAGGTGGACCATGAAGTGGTCAGAGAGGCCCAGTGCAGCATGGGGGACGGCGTGATAAGCATCCCTGACTGTGGTGTAACAGTGATCCAGAATGTTCTCCTCTCTGGTCGGGCATTTAATATGCTGTCTATATTTAGGGAGTTCATGAGTGAGGTTCCCTTCATTAAAGTCACCAAGGACAATAACTAGGGAGTCCGGGTTGGTCCGCTCCACACACAGTATCTGGTCGGCGAGCATGCGCTGCGCATCCTGCACGTTGGCCTGCGGTGAGATGTAAACACCGACCAGAATGAATGAAGCAAACTCACGGGGTGAATAAAAAGGCTTACAGTTTATGATGAAATATTCCAGGTCAGGAGAACAGTGCTGCTGGGTCACTGTCACATCGTTGCACCAGCCGCTGTTGATGTAGAAACAGATTCCTCCACCTTTAGTTTTGCCGGAGAGGTCCGTGTCTCTGTCCGCTCTGAAAAGCTGGAAGCCTGCCAGCTGCAGCGCAGAGTCCGGTATTAATCCACAAAGCCACGTCTCCGTGAAGCACAAAACAGCAGATGAAGAAAAGTCCCTGTTTCCCCCCAACAGCAGTTGTAATTCCTCCAGTTTGTTGGGCAGTGAGTGCACGTTAGACAGGTATCCCGGTAACGGTGTGCGTAATCCTCGCTGGTGGAGACGCACAAGCGCACCGGCCCGTTACCCTCTCCTCCGGCGCCTCGCTGCGTGAGCAAAGGTGAGCGCACCTTTGACCAGAATGTCCAAAATTTCCAGTGAAATTTTATTATTTTTTATATATCATATATTTTATATATTCTTTTCCATTTTCGATAATATTTCTGCCAGCTATGTGTGTCATCATTTGTTAAACATGGCACAGGAAGGTTTTCAATCGACTTCAGCATTTGTATTTAATGTCCAAGTTTGCTTCATTATGCCTTGTACAGTATATATTACTGTATTGGTTACAGTTTGGCCTTTCTACATCCCAGTCACTCTGAAACCTGTTGGCCCTTACCCCTATGTTCTTGTTTTTTGTATCTTTTTTAGTGCAATTGGCTTTGTGGTTTTCTACAGGATGTAACAGTGTTTGCACTCTCACATACTATAGATGCTCTTAAAGACAAAAGACCACTCAAACATCCCTCCACTTCAAATATGACAGGAAAAGAAAAGTATGTATGTATGTATGTATGTATGTGTGTGTGTGTGTGTGTGTGTGTGTGTGTGTGAGGGGGGGGGGGGGTGACGCGGTTATTTGAAACACGATGACATCCCCAAACTTTATGTATCTGACATGTCTGTTTTGGGGGGAAATGGGTGAGTTGTGTTTTTGTAATTCCAACTTTTATGGAGTATGGTCACTCCTCATATAAATGGTTCAAATATTTTTTTCAATTACTGATGGATATGTCACATAAAAGTAATTGTGCATTTGCTTTGTCTCTTATTTCACACCAGCTCAGTCAAATAATCTGAAATTCTCCTCATTTCATCATCAAGAGAGAGTGGGTTTGTATCAGCTAATGTGAGTGAAAGTTTGCTGTGTTGATATTGACATGTTGATATACGTGCAGATCTTTTAATGTGCATTTGCACTATATTTGTTCAATTTGCACTTGTACTTTTTTAAAGTGTTAATGTTATTCATTAAAATCTGGCAATTAATAATGACCTGTTGTAATATATGATCTGTTAATTGCCAAATGTTAAGGACGACTAAGCCCTACTGTATGTTATTAGTGTTAACATTATCATAAAACCACACTGATTTATGAATCAATATCTTTAGGACTGTAACCAAAGACACCATGAATGGTAAACCTGTATCTCTACAGTGGCAGTGAGCATGTGATCAAGTTTCCTAAATAGGATGTACAGAGTCACTTCTGGTTGGCCAATCAAATGCATCCTTGTCTCTGAAGAGTGGAGACAAAATGTAGATTCTTTTCATTCAGCACGACAATTTGAACACGATGACATCTCCAAAGTTTCTCTTCTATCTGATGTGTTTGTTCTTCGGAAAAGTTGGCGAGTTGTCTTTTTTGTGACTGCAAGTTTGAATTTGTTAAGCCACTACTCATGACATTAGTTATAGAATAGATATTCAGTTATGTTTTTCGCGTGTTAATAAGGTGCATTTGCTTTGTCTCTCCTATCACTACAGCTCAGACGACTGATCCAAAATTCTCCTCATCTCTTCATCAACAGAGTGGTTTTGTAACAGCTAAAACTGGGGATGACTTCACTTTGAGATGTTTCTATGAAGGTGATGTTGCTTTAAGGTTTCACTGGTATAAGCAAACTCTGGGACAGAAACCACGGCTCATCTCTACTTACTACAAGTATGAAAGAAATGGAATATTTCATGATGAATTCAAAAACAATCCACGCTTCACATTGGATACTGAAACAGGTAAATATCATTTGAAGATCACAGATTTGCACGTTTCAGACTCAGCTACCTACTACTGTGCAAGTTATTCATTATCTATTGAATTTGCGGAGGGAACCTTAGTCAATGTAGAAGGTTCAGGTTTGAAGGTGGCAGCTACGGTCCATCAGTCAGCATCTGAGAGCATCCAGCCAGGAGGCTCTGTGACTCTGAACTGTACAGTACACACTGGGACCTGTGATGGAGAACACAGTGTTTACTGGTTCAAGAAGTCGGAGGAATCTCAGCCAGGACTCATTTACACCCATGGAGGCAGGAATGATCAGTGTGAGAGGAAACCCAACACACAAACACACACCTGTGTCTACAAGCTGCCGATGAAGAGTCTGAATCTTCCTCATGCTGGGACCTACTACTGTGCTGTTGCCTCATGTGGACACATTCTGTTTGGGAACGGGACCAAGCTGGAGTTAGAAGGTAAGGCACTTTTCTAGCAGACATCAATTGATAAGTAGGTTCCAGATTTAAGGCTTTGTCTTTGGGGAGTTTTTGTTGTAGCAGAGGTTGTCTCATCTAAACACAGAGTGATATAAAAGCTGCTCTGTAGTGTCTCTGATGTCCGTCTCTCTACAGATGAGATGTACTCTCCTGTCTTGGTGTATTTCTTGAGTGGAACATCGACATTCACCACCATCCTGAGTGTTTTACTGGCTTTCTTAATGTGTATGATGAACAACAGAAACCGCTGCCTGTGTGCAGGTTAGTAGTACTGTTTGTATCTACAGCATGTACTCACTGATCATGGCATGGTAGTGAGTTTTTCTTTCTGTTTTTCAGAGTCTCAAGCAAGATTTTCAGATAGCTCTAAAACAAAGATGAACGCATCAAAGATGCAGAGAGACGACACCTGGAGTGAATGTGTGTACTTTAGTGTGAAGCAGTAGAGCTGGCCATGTTTAATCTCTGTCTCTGTGTAATACATGACACGTGTGTGTGTGTCACTTTAACCGTGTAATGTAGCCGTTTTGTAAATATGATTTAAACATTTTTACTCTGTATTGCTAAAGCCTCATCTTGCAGTAATCTCATTGAACAAGCTTTTCTTAAGACATAACATGAATCTCACTATATGTCTAAATCATTGTGTGTGTAAATGAATACTGCTTGTTAAAAGTTGATGATGCTGTGTTGAGCTAATGTGACACTTTGTATCAGGGCTCTGCAATTAATCCAATTTTGATCACGATTTCAGCTCCCAACGATCACAAAAACAATGTAACCAAGAAAAACATATATGCAAATTACATTTAGCAAGTAAACTGTTTTTATGTCTTGTCCCGCTATTTGAACATTTAAGAATATTTTTATATTGTTTATTTTAAGGGGAATTCAAAAAGTTCAATAGGAAAGGTATTAATGTGTGTTTGTGTTTGTGTGTGTGTGTGTGTGTGTGTGTGTGTGTGTGTGTGTGTGTGAGAGAGACATTCAATAGTAGCCGAGTCTCCGAGCTTTCTGCCACACCTGAAATATACAGACAGGATATAAATATATATGTGTGTGTGTGTGTGTGTGTGTGTGTGTGTGTGTGTGTGTGTGTGTGCTCAAAAAGTTCAACAGGAAAAGTATTAAGGGAAATTTCACAGTTCTTGGTGTTTTCACTGTTGACTTGTATAAGTGTTACACTGTTTTTTAAGTTCAATAAATGCAACATCCTTCCAAAAGTCAATGGGTAATCGTGTTGAATATAACCGTGATTTTAATATTGACCAAACTAATTGTGTGTGTGTGTGTGTGTGTGTGTGTGTGTGTGTGTGTGTGTGTGTGTGTGTGTGTGTGTGTGTGTGTGTGTGTGTGTGTGTGTGTGTGTGTGCCAACAACCACAAAAGGTTATCTTCAAGTGGGGTAACGAAAATGTAAACTGCTATACAAAACCAAACTGACTCAAGCTTTATGTGTTTTATACCAAAAATGAGTTGGATGAAAACCAGTAAAATCATATTAAGATAAATATAAGTCTACTTTAAACTGCTCTGTGGTTTCCAGGTAAGATCACCTCAGATGGTTCTCAGAAGCCACGTTGGAAGGAAGCCACATTTTCACAGAGAGGCATTTAGAGAAGTAAAGAGTACTGCTTCTGTACAGAGCAGAGATGTTGTGGTTGACCTTTTCAGAAGTAAACAACGCAGACGAAAGAAACGTCATTGTATTGGGGGTGGGGGAGCAGACACTCTGACAGCACCTTTAAAGCTCTTATTAACATGTTTCTCTTATTTGTTAAGGATTTGATCAGATGTGTCTGTAAATGGTGGTTTTCAATAAATATGTAAAGAATGTATGGAATTTTACAATTGCCTATAACTTTGAGGGGACCGGTGTTACGATCCAAACCACATCTTTTTTTCTAATCTTAACTAGAAGGTTTGGTGTCTAAACTAAACTTTCGTCACCCACGAAGGTCAACTTTCGTTGGCTAAACTCAACTGCAACGGCCGCTAAAGCGACCGGCACCTCACTGTAATTTTGTAGTTTATCATACGGATTGTTGTGCATACATTTTCGTACGATATCATAAGATCCCGCTCATAAGATTGCGTTGAGCTGTGATATGTACTCAATGCAACGGTGTTTGCAGCTGCTTGGAGGATCCCATCACACACAGATAAAACACACACACATACACACACACACACACACACACACACACACACAGATCAAATGTAATGCCTTATCTAAGCATGGCTCCATATTTGCCAGACTGCCCGATAACATAGCTGTTTTACTCATCACTGGCCTGAACAGTGCAGTGACGCTCTTTGTTTGACAGAATTGGACAGAACTGCCAAAACAACATAGGAAGCCTAGGCCTTGCTGTATCTTGGTGTCCCCGCCTTTATGACCCAACAGCAGATACTTATCATGATCAAAATGTTCGATTTGCGTAGCTTGATTGCCATGAGTAAAAAGTAAAATGGTCCAACAACGGCAAATGTCTAGCATTGTGATCATGAGCAGCAAAACATGACATGACGTGATATGTGTGTGTGTGACATTATTATCAGACTCCCACAGTATAACTCCTTTAAAAATAGCAGACTCACAGTGATCAGTTAAAAAAAATGTTGTCAATGCAGCACAACCAGAGTTAACATTTTATTCTAAGCATTCACTTTCTTGCCTACATTACCCAAAATGCAACTCATTCCTTGTCAGCAAGGCAACAGCTGTTTACAGACCTATGTTACCCATTATGCAACTCTGTTCATTGTTACCAAGGCAACAGCTGCCTATATGTTGCATCATAGAAATAGAATGCAGTGATGTCACATCCTGTACATGTGCCTTTCATGTCAACATTCTAAGTGACCCATTCTACCTTCACCAAGATCAAAGTTCTCTGTTAGAAGGTTGATTGACAGGCGATCTCTCACTGAGTACTGAGAATCTCATCACGGTTTTACTGTGCTGCGTTGATTATCATCTCTTCAACACCGACAATACAGCTTGCTTCTGTATTTCTGTGCTAAACAGAGAAGTATTTTTCAGCGATAAGCTTTAAGAGAGCAGAACACAAGTTGCAACCAAAACATGGTCCTTCCTCTGGAGTCCTTGAAGAACGACACCATGGCCCTCGGCCAGGAACCGACAGTTATGGTTAGCAACCAGGATGAAATGAGTGTGAGCCTACAGGCCATCACGCAACAGCTTAAGAGCCTGCGCCACCAAATTCACAAGCGCCAGAGACAGTTCAATGGCTGGGAAAATTTGGAGGAAATGTTCACCACAGGGAAGGCTGAGGAAAAAGCTGCAAAGAAGAAATGTGACTACCTTCTAAAAGAAGTGAGGGAGCTCAGCGACAAGGTCCAAAATTACAGCACTATTGAGGCTTTGTGTAAAGAAACAAAAGCTTCAAATGTGGCGATGGATCTGCAGCGTCAAACTCTGCAACAAACAGTTAGCGATCTCAAAAACCGGCTCAACAACTTTGATGAAGTGAAAGAAGAATATGAGGCTGTGAGACAAGAGCACGAGGAGCTGCAGAGTGAGATTCACTACCTGCAGAAAGAACTCCAAAATGAGACCAGTGTGGACATAATGTGTGCTGGATTAAAACGGCAGACAGAGGCAATGAGCCAGCAAAACGCCGCCCTGCAAAGCCAACTCCTGGAGCTGAAGGAGAGGCATCAGCAATCCTACAACGATGCAAAAGCCGAGAAAGAGGCGATTAGCCAGCAGAATGAGGCTTTGCGACATCAGATTCACGAGATGCGCGAAGAGATCGAGAATAATAACGATTTGGAGGAAGAGGTAGAGGCAGTGAAGGCATTAAATGAACACATGAGCTGTGAAAATGACGCCTTGCTGCAGGAACTCCAGGCTCTCAAAAATAAATCAGCCAATTTAAACATCTGGCGTGACATGTACAAGGAAACATTGGACCGCGTGGGCGTTCTGAAGAAAGACAACGATAATTTGAATCAGCAAATCCAATTCGTGAAGGACCAACTCATGATTAAAAGATATTTAAAGAACAGTTATGTAGACCTGGAAGCTGAAGAGAAAGTTCAGCAGGCACAAAACCGAGCCCTGGGTAAAACCCATTCTGATGTTTTTAAGAAGCTTCTGAATGAACCAGACTGGAAGTACAAATACGACGTTCTGAAACAACAGACAGACAACTTGACGCTCCAGAACAACAAAGCCATGGAGGAAATCCAAAATTTTAATGAAAACCTCAGAGTTTTGAATGCCTTTCAGGCGAATTATAAAGCACTGAAGGCAGAGAAAAAAGTTCTCATGAACCACAACAACACTCTGCAGAAAGAACTACAGAAGCTGGAGAAAAAGTTCTCCAAAGAAGAAACTCTGGAGGAAAGAAACAATGACTTGAAGTCAGAGAACGAAGCTGTGAGCCAAGAAAACAGAGCTCTGCAGCTTAAAGTTCAGGAGCTCGGCGACGCACTCCGAGGTGAGAGTGTTTGGGCCAATACATATGATTCCCTGAAAGTGGAGAAAAACTGCTTGAACCGGCTGAATAAAGCCCTTCATAAAGAACTACAGAAGGTTACTAAAAAGGCCGACAAAGAAAAAGCTCTGGAGGGGAAGTGTACAGCGATGAGGTTGAAGACAGAGAACAACCGCAGACAACAGGACTCCCTGAAAGAACAAATCAGCGCCCAGATGTGATACTGTGGTGTCATATTTTAGTAGCATGGAGTCCCCCACCCCAAACACACTTTCTTAATTTGGCAAATATTCCATGCAGTGATTGCATGGATTTACTCTAAGTCCTCTGGTTCCCTCCCACACCTAAAAACATTCCTAACGTGGCCTCCATTCCTAAAAAGTTCATCAATTCCTGCAGTGACTGCATGGGTTTACATATAGTTTCCTCCCTCAACAATCTTCTTAATTTGGCTATTCATTAATAAAAAAAAATAAATCAATATACAGTTGTTGTAAGTGTCATGTGTAAATATAAATTAAGTGTCTTAAGTTTTGATCGGTCTCTCCTTATGTACTGTCAGAGGTCGACTTTAACAGCTCAGAAACACACTTAACATTGTTTTATCATCTTTATACTTTATGACTGTTTTCTGTTTGGGGTTTTCGAGTCCCCAGCTGTAAAACTTTAAATAAAAGTTAAATGAATACATAAGTCTAATTGCATTAACGGTACTTGGGTTTTATGACGTTCTGTTTTTAGAAGGTCAGAAGAAAATAAACCTAACCACAACCCTTTCTCAAAAAAATTTGTTTCTCATACTCTGAGAGAGAAGTCTACTTTAGTAGCACCAACATATGCCGCTAGCCTGGTTGACACCAGACCCTTCTCAGTTGTAACTGAGAGTGGGTCTGGGCAAGGTTCTTTCACACGTCACCAACGGACGCCACTCAAATGCCTCTGGGAGCAATGGATAGTCCTTCAACCAATCAGACCAACGATCTGGGTGACGTAGCAGCGACTGCGGCATCAACGGGTTGCTGCCCTTCGGTGGCCAGCATGTTGAATGTAAACAAAAAGCTGCTCGCCGTCGCTGCGCTATCGTCATCGTGTAAAGCCCGCCTCAACGGTGGTGAATGGTGCCTCGATTTGGAAGAATTGGAAATGGGCTTGAATGGGCTCTTGGTCAGACTGACTTGCAGAGCAGATCTCAAAATTGCCGGAAGTTCGTCAGGGTTTTCCCAGGCTAATATGCTGCTATATTCAAGGTTTTTACAGAGGGGTTTGTGCTTTTGTCATCCAAAGCTTGATTTATATAACATTTTATTCATAAAAACATGGCAAAAAAAGGATTTTTTTCAAGGCCTGTGTTAGTATTTTCTGATTCATGGAGTGATAAAAAGATATCCAAAATGACCTAAAAACCTTTGACCAATGTGTCAACAACATGAAACAAGAATTCATCCAATGTTCACATTGCTGTTTTAGAAATGTATGCAAATGATCACATATTTAATTAGATAATGCTTAATGTGCATATTAAAGACTACAATTTCAAAAAGCTTGTAATAATAAAAATTGAATTAATGCAAGTTGTCAACAGGGAAAGTGTAATGGTGATATGTATTATCTTTACCCTATTCTTGTGTAGTGCCTTGCTCTAAAAAACCTGACAATAACGTAACATTCATATAGACAAGAGTGTGGTATTAATCTTCTCAATTAATTCTCAACAAAAAAGCAAATGCAAATCTTTTTCAAATTTTCCAAATGTTCCTTCAAGCTGTCTGTTATCAGAAATTGCATTTATTAGGAGTGAGTCCACACAAATTACAAAAAGCACAATTCATTGTTTACATCAAATGGTATCTAGTCATGTAAATGAATCGATGTGTCCCAGTTTTGCAATATTACTCTCTTAAGATTTCTGCCTTGCACGCAATGCAATAAGGGGGGAAAAGAATAATTTATTTAAAAAAAACAGGAGAAGCATGTATTTAAAAAAAAGTGTTCCTGTTACAGGTTTAAGTGGAAGTACTTTGTACTGAAAAATAGTCCCTCTAAAAAACTAGGGTCACTGTTTTCGGAAAAAAGAGATGCAGCGAGGGTTTTTTCTTTCTAAAATGTTCGTTGGGGTTGTGACGCTCAAAAAAAAAAAAATTGATCCTCTGATTTACAGAGGCATCTGTTGCCAAGTAACAGTGAAAACATACTGGAGCGTCTGTGGATTTCTTGCCTGAGACGCGAGCGTATGTGTCAAGCCAAGCAGGTGATCACACACAGGAAGACCACAGTTCAGCCGGATACTTTACAACAAATTTACATTTAAAATAAAACACCTAGATTCATGGTGATTTTGGTTGTCTTGACTTCTCACAGCGAGACACACGATCAGGCACACGGAGATAGAGACCCACACACACAGGCTACAATTACCACAGTTTTCCCAACACATCCTGTCTCTTTCTATCGGAGAGAGAGAGATTTTTTGGGCCTCATGTGACGGACCAGAGTTGCAATTCCACCGCTTGTTCGCTATTGTTCAATTTGCTTCAAAGCCCGTCACACTTCCTGGGGGCCTCAGGCATAGCAGCATCTTGACCGCAGTGACTTAAGATTATGTAGGATGAGAGCGCCAATGATAGTGAGTAGTTTTACATACTGAAAATCTGCGTAAGTAGGGGTGGGGGATAGATCAAACAACATAGGGACTTTCACCCAGGAGACCGGGGTTCTTGTCCCTACTTGTCCCACGTGTCACTTCAAAGTATGTTTTAACCTAAACAACACGGGACTATCACCCAGGAGGCCAGGCTTCGTGTCCCATTCTTATCTTGCGTGTCACTTAAAGAAAACTGTTTAAACCCCACCCATGACCTTTACTTACCCTAAGTGGCTTTACCCTGGGTAAGTCCAGACTCAGAGAGTTCAAAAGCTATGCCAAAGGTTCCTGTCCAGGTGCTTTGAAAAATGACAGCAAGGGGTTCTGACGAAGCGCAGAAAGTTAAAAAGTAATGCCAAGAGGAGTTGGGATCGAGAATGTGTTAGTTAGATTTGCACCACGTCTTTCTATGACCAGTCTTAAGTGTTTTTCATTTTCTTTTTTTTCACAGACTACTGATACAGTAACCTATGCAGCTGTGTGTTCGGCCCCTAGACGCCTCCCCACCAGACAAGCTAGAGGGAAATACTGTGGAGACTCTGTAGTTTATTCTAACATTAGACACTGTCAACAGAACCGACAGGTGGAAAGACAGACAAACCAGGGAGAATGAAGACTGAAGGAGTAGGAATGCCTAAATGTACATCTTTACACAAGTTTGAAATATGACCAAAGACCGGTTCATAGGTATGAAATATAAAGAAATCTGTTAGTTAAAGCTGCACTCAGCCCAGAGCCGTCGCAGGTGGGGTGCGAGGCCCTGTGCGAACTTCACATGCGAGGGCCTACTTGTTGACATATACCATGCATGCACAAGAATCACTGTCAACCCGCACGGGGACGACCCATAATTCCAACAGCTATATAGTCATAGCCTGTGTGTGTGTTTGTGTTCACATGTGCCTTGCTGTGTTAAATGTGGACGCCCTCTGTCCATGGTGCTGAAATACGTACCAAAATAGATGCAAGGCATTGTCAAAGATAGTTGTATTTGTATTCTGGTGTTAAGAGATACCAGACTATTTAGCTGTCAAAATAATAAGCAGTCTGATGTATGGAATAGCAGCCCAGCTGCATGTCACTTTATGTTCTTTCTACAGCTTTATACAGTATAGCGTCTGACTTACCATGCTGAATTTGCGGCACTTGTGACACGGGATCACGGGACGTTTCGTGTTGTTTCAGCAGAGTAGCTAAATATTTCCAATAAATATTGCCCTCATTAGCAAGTTATTGTTTTGATTTTTTCTTAACACCCGATCGTGTTTGCAAAATCTGTCGCTCTCTCCTGAAGCTGTTTCTCCTTGCTCGCACTCTGGCTGGGCGCCTGATGTAACCATGGTAATATGGTTACATCATAAATCCAATAACATGCTTCTGTGACAAGGAATTAATAAAGGATTATAATTCAGTAAACATTTATTGTTGGGCATGCTTTCTGAAGAAATAACTAAATCAACTGCAGAGGCCGAATTTGTCAGGAGGGAATATGGAATGAATGCTGTACTGTATTGTAATAAAGAAAATAATTTGGGCTTCAATGACTTTTTAATCAACCATCAGCACGTCCATGAAACTTTCCATAGAGACTATTTCTTTAGTGTAAACAAGTTCCATTAAAGTTGTTAACAACTAGATCTGTGGAATAACAAAACTAATGTTTGAAAGCTTTTAGCAACACAAACAAATATATATTTCCCCTTCACATGTAGGATCGATGGTGGCACCACGAATCATAGATCCGCGTAATTTAAAGTCCAAGCAGATAAAACCCAAACTACATGGCATACTGTTGGGGTGTGTGGAGCAATATGGGATTGTAATTTAAGCAAGCTGGCCCTTCAATGTAGTATAGCATAGTATAAACCGAAGTAGACAAAAGACGATAGAAGGGAACAATATATGATTACTCCAGCATCCCTTGCACTCTGCTCTATTGCACTACAATCTCACAAATGTCATTGTTATATGTATGGATGCACCATCTACACATGTACATAAATGTTTTACCTTTGTTCAGCTTTGTTCTTGTTTTATGTACATTCAAAGCAGCGAAAATCATATTCCTTGTCATATTCCTTGTATGTCTACACATACGTCATACCAATAAATCTGATTCTGACTGTGACAGCTTTTTTAAATATTAGTGCTTCACTGAATAAGTGAGGACATCACCAGGGGTGAGTTTTTCTAAAGAAAGACAAAAGTAAATAGTTACTATTTATGCTAGCAACAGAATAAAAGTCACATTGCTCGACATTACTCTGGAGTTGCAGAGCCTTTTATTCACCCACTGGAAGCTTCTCAGAAGACATCAAACAGAAAGAGCAGAGCTTACAACACAAAGGAATCAAACTACAGTACTGTATGTGAAGAAAAGAGGTTCAGCTGGACACTTTGGTGTCAAACGTGCAGTCTAGGCTGCAAAGGGAATTGAGTGTGTGCCAAAAGAAAGCAAACAAACTGTAATACCCAGCATTGCAGACACAGGTAGAACATGTTCAGAAATCCCCTCTGGTCTATTTATACCCTTAAGCGGAGGGTGCAACCTTTAAATTAGCCAGCTCTCTACATTTGACTGTTGTTCTGACTCCTGTGGTGAATCGTGTGTGAACTAGTGAGAACAGGTTTCCGCTGGTGGAAACTTCAGTCCTATACTTGAACACAGGAAGACCGGCCAGTGGCCAGCGGGCCACAGCGTGCAGCGGCTCAGACAGAAGCCGAGAGCAAACAAGAATTCAGCTGTGTGATATGAGGGTCATGTCGTAAATGCAGATAATCTCACAAAGAAAGGAGGGAATGGTTCACACTGCAATAATGCAATGGGAAGTAAAATAGCAGAGTACCATCTTATGTTAACTTGTACTCCCCCTGAGAGTGAAGATCTCCTTAATTCATTGCCTGCAGGAGTTCACACCAAAAAAAAGACACATGTGTAGCGTACGTCCTTAACGGTCAACTGTCAGCCAATCTCTGTGTGGATACTTGCATAATCACCAAGGAAAACATTGCAAACAAGTTGGGATGAACATTATGCATCTTTATGTACATTGCTTAGTTTATTATTTTATACATTTATTTATTCTTGTTTCTTTTGGGGTTATTTTTCTTGTCAGTTTTGATTTTTTTATTTTGCGGATTTTACATTTTCAACTATGTGTTGCCAAATCACAAAAGTGATCCTTTTCTGACGGGTTGGGCGGTGTGGATTGGATCTCATAAGGCCGGTTACACACTGGATGCGTCGCGCGAGCGTGGCGTTTCTGTTGCGTCTCAGAAGCGTGGCGGCTGCGTGGATTTTTCTGTGTCCTACACACCAGAAGCGCGTGTGACGCGGCGCTGCTCCTGCTGCTAGGTACAGGGAGGGCTGATCTCGGGACATAGCGCCGACACATTCAAAGTCTGAAAAATGGGTAAGTGGGCTGTCTGTTTATAACAACTTTGTGTAGCTGAACCGTCACTCAGAACACACACTACGTTGTTATTGTAGCCTATTCTACCCTTATATATATATATATATATATATATATATATATATATATATATATATATATATATATATATATATACATATACATGCATGTTCGATGTATGGGGAGAGAGTTGTTAAACTTAAAATAAATATATAGCCTACTGATTTGATTAAAGTAAGACAACGTTGGCAGTATTGACTGCAAAATATGTTACAGAATATTTCGTTCTGTATGACAGGTGCTATATTTGAAAATCTTTTCTCTGAAATTTTTTATTACATTTATATCTACATTGATGTCAAAACCTAGAGACTTTCAAACATCAAGATGTCATTTATTAATATGCATTTGTGTCTAAATGACATATAAACATATTTTCCTATTCTATTTTGCATGGAAACGCTTCCAACACGCTCGCGTCTCGCGTGAAAAATAGGCGTCGGTTCTATTTCTAGCAGGCACGCGTCTCAGGCGCGTCTCACGCAGGCAGTGTGTAAGCTCTAACCTGTTAACATGGGAGCTGAAATAAAAACGGACACACCGCGCGGCTGACACGCTCACGCGATGCATCCAGTGTGTAACCGGCCTAACGGGTCGGGTGAGTGCGGGTGTTAAAGAACTCTGACCGGCGCATCACTAGTATGTACCTATCTATGTGAACACACTTTCACGTGTCAAACCCTGCATGCTGTACATTTTTAGTAGACCCCAATGTAGAATATTTAACAGTCGTCTATTTCTAGTTGTAAATGACCGTTAAGCCTTTCATTTGTTGCTAAAAATGGCCTCTTCCAACAACAGTGATTACTTACTTTGTGTTTGGACCATGGGAAAAGCCACTAACTGTGGATCAAACAGCAGAATGTCAGAGGAATAACATTTGAAATATGGGGTAAATGTTCTTGAAAATTGTTCCCTCCAATGCTGTATGCCTATGTCTATGTGGCAAGTAGTTACCAATAAGCAATGAGAAGCAGTTACAACAGTTAGTATTTTGTCCACATGCAGTAAATCAGTCACAATATCTTTAAATGCTAGTAGACATAGGCCTCATTGTAT
Organism: Sander lucioperca; assembly: GCF_008315115.2. NCBI lineage: Eukaryota > Metazoa > Chordata > Actinopteri > Perciformes > Percidae > Sander > Sander lucioperca. Next base: position 29,787,999 of record NC_050181.1, read on the forward strand.
ATACACACTGTGTGATTTATGTTTCATTGATCAAGGTCAGGTTCAAGCATCATGTTGTCATTACTGTTGTGGATGAGAACACCATTGCCAATGTGGGGGCCACTGAACATGTGTTCACTGTTTCCAAATCTGATTGGCCAATCAAACACAGCCTTCTCTGTGAAGAGTGGAGAACGTACAGAGTTCAACTCATTCCGCACAGCATTTGAAGCACGATGACACCTCCGAACTTTGCTTTGTATTTCACATGTCTGTTCGTGGCGAATCTGGGTAAGTTGTTTTTCTATTGCCTGTGGTTTACTTTAAACTATAACCATATGTTTCCATGCATTCTGCAATACAGATCACAACAGCAACAGTGTATTTGCTTTGTCTCATTTTCTCCTCAGCTCACATTACAACTTTAAAACAGTCTTCATTACATTTTCACTCAGCTAATGTTGGGGAAAGTGTGACTTTTCCATGCGTCTGTGACAATGATGCAATGGCAGTGATGTATTACTGGTATAAGCAAACTCTGGGACAGAAACCAAAGCTGATGTCCAAGTTCTATAGGCATAATGATATCGGAACCTTTCAAGATGAATTTAACAACAATACACGCTTCTCACTGGACAAAGTAAAAGATAAATATCACTTGAAGATTTCAGATCTGCAAATTTCCGACTCAGCGACTTACTACTGCGTAGGGAGCAACTTATATAAAACTTATGAATTTTGTGAGGGCAACACAGTCAGTGTAGAAGGTTCAGGTTTAAACGTCCCAGCTACGGTCCATCAGTCTTCATCTGAGAGCATCGAGCCAGGAGGCTCTGTGACTCTGAACTGTACAGTACACACTGGGACCTGTGATGGAGAACACAGTGTTTACTGGTTCAAGAACTCGGAGGAATCTCAGCCAGGACTAATTTACACCCATGGAGACAGGAATGATCAGTGTGAGAGGAAACCCAACACACAAACCTGTGTCTACAACCTGCCGATGAAGTGTCTGAACCTTTCTCATGAGACCTACTACTGTGCTGTTGCCTCATGTGGACACATTCTGTTTGGAAACGGGACCAAGCTGGACTTAGAAGGTAAGTTACTCTCTAGCTGAGGTTCTCTCATTTGATAAATAGTGATGAAAACTCCTAAAAGAAGGTATCACTAGGTTTCTATTTTTTAAGTCTTTCTTAATACAATACTCAGTTGTAGGCATTAGGAATTCCTGCTCACTGTAATCATTATACTTATGTCTTTACTGACCATGAAGCAGTTCCTTAGTGCTACTCCACAGTGGGAGATAGGGGACAAAATCTACAGTCCTTGTTTCGTGCACATATTCCAAAGTTTAGCCCAAGCCATCATGAGGCTTCAGCATTCTGAGTTAGCCTGATCAAGTGGCTATCTTTGTCTTTGCATTGCATGTAAGAATATTGCTGGTGTTTTGCATCCAACATGCCTACACTTCTCTAGCAAGTATCTCTTCGCTGCAGCTCAGCATGGAAATAATTTCCATGGAAACCCAAAGAGGGGATTTTTTTTTACTAAAACGATTAATATTGGAAGACAAACAAGGGATTTTGTCCCTGAAGAAGGATTCTTCACTGGACGTAAACCGTCCAATATGTCTTTCGATCGGCAACATGGCATCGAGTATTGTATTTGGAAGATACCCACTTTTTTTGTCTAAGTCACACTGCTGAAATGTTTTCTGTCCACTATGCATTACATCAAAATGACTGAAGAGATCTCTTTGTGGCTAGCACACTAGGAGGAAAAATAACCAATAACTTTTCAATGTACAAATGGGCATGGCAGCATGGTTTTCTAAGATATACTTGAAAAAATGCACACCTATCCTATACTCAACTTTGAGAAGACATCCATCCATCCATCCATCCATCTTCTTCCGCTTATCCGGTAACGGGTCGCGGGGGTAGCAGCTCCAGCAGGGGACCCCAAACTTCCCTTTCCCGAGCCACATTAACCAGCTCCGACTGGGGGATCCCGAGGCGTTCCCAGGCCAGGTTGGAGATATAATCCTTCCACCTAGTCCTGGGTCTTCCCCGAGGCCTCCTCCCAGCTGGACGTGCCTGGAACACCTCCCTAGGGAGGCGCCCAGGGGGCATCCTTACCAGATGCCCGAACCACCTCAACTGGCTCCTTTCGACGCGAAGGAGCAGCGGCTCTACTCCGAGCTCCTCACGGATGACTGAGCTTCTCACCCTATCTCTAAGGGAGACGCCAGCCACCCTCCTGAGGAAACCCATTTCGGCCGCTTGTACCTTAGATCTCGTTCTTTCGGTCATGACCCAGCCTTCATGACCATAGGTGAGGGTAGGAACGAAAACTGACCGGAAGATTGAGAGCTTTGCCTTCTGGCTCAGCTCTCTTTTCGTCACAACGGTGCGATAAATTGAGTGTAATACCGCACCCGCTGCGCCGATTCTCCGACCAATCTCCCGCTCCATTGTCCCCTCACTCGCGAACAATACCCCAAGGTACTTGAACTCCTTCACTTGGGGTAAAGACTCATTCCCTACCTGGAGAAGGCACTCCATCGGTTTCCTGCTGAGAACCATGGCCTCAGATTTAGAGGTGCTGATCCTCATCCCAGCCGCTTCACACTCGGCTGCGAACCGATCCAGTGAGTGCTGAAGGTCACAGGCCGACGATGCCATCAGGACCACATCAACCGCAAAAAGCAGCGATGAGATCCCCAGCTCACCAAACTGCAACCCCTCTCCACCCCGACTACGCCTCGATATCCTGTCCATAAATACTACAAACAGGATTGGTGACAAAGCGCAGCCCTGGCGGAGGCCAACTCTCACCTGAAACGAGTCCGACTTACTGCCGAGAACCCGGACACAGCTCTCGCTTTGGTCGTACAGAGATTGGATGGCCCTGAGAAGGGACCCCCTCACCCCATACTCCCGCAGCACCTCCCACAGTATCTCCCGGGGGACCCGGTCATACGCCTTCTCCAGATCCACAAAGCACATGTAGACCGGTTGGGCATACTCCCAGGCTCCCTCCAGGATCCTTGCGAGAGTAAAGATCTGGTCCGTTGTTCCACGACCAGGACGGAATCCGCATTGTTCCTCTTCAACCTGAGGTTCGACTATCGACCGAACCCTCCTTTCCAGCACCTTGGAGTAGACTTTACCGGGGAGGCTGAGAAGTGTGATACCCCTGTAATTGGCACACACCCTCTGGTCCCCCTTTTTGAAAAGGGGAACCACCACCCCGGTCTGCCACTCCTTAGGCACCGTCCCCGACTTCCACGCAATGTTGAAGAGGCGTGTCAACCAAGACAACCCCTCCACACCCAGAGCTTTAAGCATTTCTGGACGGATCTCATCAATCCCTGGGGCTTTGCCACTGTGGAGTTGTTTAACTACCTCAGCAACTTCCACCAGGGAAACTGACGACAATCCCCCATCATCCTCCAGCTCTGCCTCTACCATAGAGGGCGTATTAGTCGGATTTAGGAGTTCCTCAAAGTGCTCCTTCCACCGCCCTATTACCTCCTCAGTTGAGGTCAACAGCGTCCCATCCTTACTGTACACAGCTTGGATGGTTCCCCGCTTCCCCCTCCTGAGGTGGCGAACGGTTTTCCAGAAGCACCTTGGTGCCGACCGAAAGTCCTTCTCCATGTCTTCTCCAAACTTCTCCCACACCCACTGCTTTGCCTCTTTTACGGCAGAGGCTGCAGCCCTTCGGGCCCTTCGGTACCTTGCAACTGCCTCCGGAGTCTTCTGGGATAACATATCCCGGAAAGACTCCTTCTTCAGTCGGACGGCTTCCCTGACCACCGGTGTCCACCACGGTGTTCGTGGGTTACCGCCCCTTGAGGCACCTAAGACCCTAAGACCACAGCTCCCCTCCGCAGCTTCAGCAATGGAAACTTTGAACATTGTCCACTCGGGTTCAATGCCCCCAGCCTCCACAGGGATGCACGAAAAGCTCCGCCGGAGGTGTGAGTTGAAAGTCTGTCGGACAGGGGCCTCCTCCAGACGTTCCCAATTTACCCGCACTACCTGTTTGGGCTTACCAGGTCTGTCCAGAGTCTTCCCACACCCTCTGACCCAACTCACCACCAGATGGTGATCAGTTGACAGCTCTGCCCCTCTCTTCACCCAGGTGTCCAAAACATACGGCCTCAGATCAGATGAAACGATTATAAAATCGATCATTGACCTTTGGCCTAGGGTGCTCTGGTACCAAGTACACTTATGAGCATCCCTATGTTCGAACATGGTGTTCGTTATAGACAATCCATGACTAGCACAGAAGTCCAACAACAAACAACCACTCTGGTTTAGATCAGGGAGGCCGTTCCTCCCAATCTAAGATATACTTTTCTAAGATATACTTGAAAAAATGCACACCTATCCTATACTCAACTTTGAGAAGACATCTAAAAGCTCTAATATTTCCTGGTGTCCGTCTCTCTACAGATGAGGTGGACTCTCCTGTCTGGGTTTATTTCTTGAGTGCAGCTTTAGCATTCACCACCATCCTGAGTGTTTTACTGGCTTTCTCAGTGTACAAGCTGAACAAAAGAAGATGCCAATGTACAGGTAACTGTTACTCTTTGAATCTGACTGCAAGTATTGAGTGCATATTTCATTTAAATAACATGGCTTTCATTTTGTGTGTCACAACCAGAGTGTAATGTAACATTTTCAGCGACTTCTACTCCGAACATAGCGGTATGTATAATTTTCTATCCATCCATCCATGACACCTGCCGTGTTTCACACATCTTTCTTGGGCTGTATCTTTAATAATAGTGATGAACCATTTTATATTTTGTTACCAGTTACACGAAGACAACCTTCATTACGCTGCTTTAAGGGATCACAGCGGCAACACATCAAGAAGACAGAGGGACAGCACCATGACTGAATGTGTGTACTCCAGTGTAAAGCAGTAGAGCTGGACACGTGTCTGTACTTTGTTTCTGAGTACCAAGATATTTGACAAAAGGGTCATTTGAATTTTCCCGAAACATTAAAGCTTATGATTTCAGCAAATTCAATAAGTATAAAGGCTTGCCATGCAATAAACTAAGCTCTTCCACTGAAAAAATAAAAATAAAACACTTGTCTTCTGACTGCCGGAGAGATTCATTGATTCACTGTCATACCACTTGTTGCACAACTTGAAAGAACTACACTCACACCTCTGCGGTGCTGCTTGGCTTAGCTACTGTGAGAGTTTCCACGATTCTAACCAGCCCTGCACCTTTGACATCACATGTCCAGTACATACAGAAGGCCAAAGTTACCACAGAACATTCTTCGTAGGTTGTTTCAGGCTTTACATCAGTACTTCTCAGTTCTCACCTACAGAATAGACTAAGGTGTGTTTGCTCCACTAGTGCAGTGTCCCGGCCGATTACTTGGCCTACTGTATTGCTGCTTGCAGCTTTCTCCAGAGCCATTGTACCCTGAAATAACTCACACAAGGCCCTCATAGCACGTACTATGCAATTCAACTATTGCCAGGGGTATTACCAGAAGTACCAGAAGTATTCAAATCCTTTACTTATGTAAAAAGTACTAATACCACACTGTAAGAAATACGTTGTTACAAGTAAAAGTCCTGCATTGAAAGTGTTACTTAAGTATAAGTATGCGAGTATCATCAGGAAAATATACTAAAGTAATGTAAGTAAATGTATTAAAGGTGCTCTAAGCGACGTCATGCGTTTTTTTAGGCTACAACGTGTTTTGTCACATACAGCAAACATCTCCTCACTATCTGCCAGCTGCCTGTCCCCTGAACACACTGTAAAAACATGTTCTCTGTAGACAGCCCAGGCTCCACAAACACCAACAAAAACAAACTGCGCCAACCTGCACCACCAAACATAACAGTCTTCCAGTGTTACAGCCAATAACCGACAAGAAGGATTTGGGGGTGGTGGTTGTGGGGTTAATGCGCGGAAGCACGGAAGGGAGGGGGAGGGGACGGGATGAAGAGGAGGAGGACTCCGACCTCGGCCCTTTGCTGCATGTCATACCCTCTCTCTCTCCCCTTTCATGTCTTGATCTGTCCTGTCAAATAAAGGCCTAAAATGCCCAAAAAATAATCTTAAAAAAAAAAAAGAAGTGCTATCAGCCAACATCGCTTAGAGCACTAGGTCACTTTACCTGGCAGAGAAATGTTACTGGTTACGTTGCAAACTCAGATTTTACTCACAAAATATTACATTTTCAAATATGATGCATTATTATTTATGAAACTAGCATTATATTAGACTTCAAAGCTGGATATCCACTCGTGCTCATTGAGGGAAGTGAAGAAAAGTTCAGTAATAAGGTTAGTAGGCTATATCCAGCGGTCAGAAACACACAGGTCAAATATGGAGGTATTCATTTCCAAATAGGCGTAATAATCACTGGCAGCCCGCCACGGAATACATGTCTGATTGAGAGCACCTGCAGCTTTTGTTTTTTTTCCTCACACTTTATTGTGCGGTCACTTAGTTTCATTCATATTTATTAATATTCAATGGTGTCCAAACTGCTCCAAATTCCAAACAACAATTTCCCTTGGGTAGCAATATACCCTCCATGTATGAAGTAGATTGGATGAACGGTACACACACACACACACACACACACACACACACACACACACACACACACACACACCTCGCTTTCCAAGACAGTTTCATTGACGCATACTTAAACAATTTATGCAATATGAAAATACTCTATAATAGTTAGAACACAAGCCCTGCTCCATAATGTGACTGTTTTCTCCTGCCCTGACATAATATAACATGATGGAAATGTTCAGAAATAATGCAGTTCAGGTTAGGTCAGTCCAAAAAGGAAATGATCAGGTTGAGGGGCAGTGTAAACATAGATGGGATTTGGCCGAGGGTAGAATATGAGGGCTAATGCACATTAACAGAAGAGGCAGTAGAATATGAGAAGCCAAGAAAGTTGCAAGAGATGAGACTTATCTTGACTTGGGTTGGTCCAACAGAATCAAGGAAGTCCACAATCACATCTGGAGATTTCATCCAAACCCGCTTTAAAGGATCAGCACACTTCCAGCACCACGTTGTTGCCCAGGAAAAGTCTGGTAAATCCAGCCGGTTCTTGGAATATCAGCCACTCCATTTATAAACTATGTCATTGTTTTTCTTTTCTTCTTCTTTTTTTTCAGCAAAAATATCCAAAACTGGATTCAACGTTTAGTGATTTCACTCTTTTGCCACTCTCATTCCTCTGTCTGTTCTCCTCCATGCTTCCCCCAGCTCACAGGTGTGCTCCTCTCACATCATACTTCTCATCATCATCATCATCATCATCATCCATGACTCAACAAAATGATAATAATACCGTTAACATTGTAACTCAGTCATCAATAGTTAACGTTACTGCTAGTGCTATCCCTACTAGCCTGACACCAGCTAACAATGAGGCTAACAGCAGTCAAGCCCAGAAAAGCTCACCGGAGGGGGGCGACTGTCACCAGCAATTTGAAGTGGAGGATACCTCGTCGGTCGCGGATGCCTCTGGTTCCAGCAGCAGCGCCACCATGGGTCCTTCAGAGGCGCACCGCCTAGCCAATGTCCTGTCTGAAGAGGAATATCCCACTGACCCGTACCTTTTTCGTCACTGGCCTCTCACTACTGAATTGATCCGTGCGGTGATTGGACATGGTCCTTGCCAGCCCGGTTTGAGGTACGGCTACAAAGAGTTTCCACATGACCAGGATAAGTGACGCTTCAGTCCGGCTTGGTATATGCGCCAGATGGGAGGCTCAGGTAACCCAGTGGAGCGTCAGTGGTTGGTGTACTCACCCAGGGCAAACCGACTGGCTTTTCGGTAAAAAGTCCAATGACAGTGCTGGGAAAGCCTGGGCTGACCCATGTATGGGGTTTTCTTCATTTAAAAAAGGGACAGAATGGATTGAGACGCATGAAAGGTCCGGCGCTCACCAGGAGGCAGAGAAGGCATATCTAATGACAAAGTTTGGTTTGAGTCAGGACAGCACTGTCATTGCGGAGCTTCTGAAAGCAGAGAGAGAGCAGGTGGAGAAGAACAGAAGGATCCTACACAGGTTACACAGGACACCACGCTCTTTTTAGCCAGACAGGGGCTGGCTTTTTATTGCCACATGAACATGCTGGGCTGGGAGCCCCTGACTCTAACGAGGGGAATTTCTTAGAGCTCCTGAAGTTGCTGGCTCACTACAACTCCATCCTCGAGCAGCACATGAATAACCCGGTCAGCAGAGTGACATACCTCAGTCACCAATCCCAAAACGAGCTCATTGCAGCTCTTTCCAAAGAGACACTAAGCACAATAATTGACGAGATAAAGTCAGCAAAGTTTTTTACGCAGTGGAGGAGTTCTGCTCTTTTCGTGCATTGTATTCTGAGTTAAACATGGATCTCACCACCGACGCCGTCCTGCCATTCCTCATTGCCAACGACATGGATAGAGCCTACCCACACCTGACCATTCTCCACAGGATTTATAAAACCCTTCCTATCAGCAGCGCCAGCGCCGAACGAAGTTTCAGCCGTCTGCGGCTCATTAAGACATACTTGCGTTCGTGCATGGATGAGGCCAGGCTGTCACATCTCACCTTGCTGTGTGTGGAGCGGGACATACATATCGACAAGGACAAAGTGGTTGGCAGATTTGCCACCACGAAGGAGAGGAGGATGAAGATTTAATAAGGGACCATGATATGTATATAGTTTTGTTAGATGTATTTGTTCTGGAGGATCGTTAAGCAGACAACAAAATGGAAAAAAAATCATCTAAGAATTTATATTTTAGTTATGAATAAGTTATAAATCTGTTTTACTCAAAGTTTTCATCCCAGTTTTCATGTAGCACATTTAGCCGACCTATGGAGTTGTAAACAAACTTTGTGTTCAGAACAGTATAATAGTGCCATGTCAATTATATAGCGTGGCACTGATTGAGCACACTTGGCCTGTTCAGCACCATCGCTGTTGCTGTCCGTGGTGCTGAAAACATTTTTACTTGACTGACAAACTGCTTTCCTTGTTTGTTTGTCAATACAAACTTGTCAAAACATTTGGCTTTTCTTTGTGTTTTATTTGACATATAGGCTTACTTGGCTCAACAAGTGACACATCATAACATATGCATTCATCAGCTCTTTTACCGTTTTTATTTAACTGTTTTAATTTTAAAATGACTTGGTAGCAGAGGGCCCCATGATGAAGCTCCACCCCCACTGTACTGAGAGTCCAGCTCCGCCCCACAGGAGTTGTTCGAGATGTGCGGAGCGTTTTCATTTTTTTCCTCCATGTCACCTCCGGGGCTCCGTAAAGATGCGCCCACAGAAAACGTAAGTATATGATTATTAATGAAACGGTGAGCTAGTCTGTATTGTTTATTAACTCTTGAGAAGTACAATGACTGTCTTTTGATGTTAAACAGGCTACTTCGACTTTGGTAGTAATGTTTTAAACCCCACCATGCACGCAAGTTTAAGGCTGTGTCTCATTTCTCTGTCTTAACCCTTCCCCTTACCCCTACCCCTTAGTTTTGCGCGCTCACGTGAGAGTAAGTGTTGTCCCAATACTCATTTTGGTCGAGGGGTAGGGCTAAGGGGAAGGGCTACCCGGTACTACTGCTGCTCCTGTTACTGTTGCTGCTCCCGATACTCTGCTTGGTCATATGAGAAGCATCCGTTCACATAAGGTTAATATACAACCCACATATCTATCTTAAAAACACTCCCAGTCCTCCTTAGCAGTGAAGCCACCACGTACTTGTTGTCCAAGCCTGTGTGTTCTCGCTAAATAAATGTGTGCAGCATTCACTGTCCCGTGGGAAATAATGCAAAGTCAAGCTTCATGCAGATCACCCTGATAGATAACCAGAATTGTAAGTCAGAATGTAAACTGGGCCACAGATGGTAAACACAATTACATTAACCTAAAACTAACTTAAGGAGAATTCCGGTCAATTTCAACACGTAACTCTGTTTGGAAATTTGGAGTGCTGGCAGTAGCAAAAAAAACAAAAACAATCAGTGCTGCCTACACCGTGTTATCCTCCTGCTAGGTTAGCACCCAACAGGCTTAAACAGGGCAAGTTTTAAACGTGTTTTAAGCCTCTAAACATGCTCAAAATGTCATTACAAGTGCCTACCCATGTGCAGTGATTCCTTCCGAGGGAACACAGTGACTCTGACTGCAGTAGATGTGACAGAAAGGCATAAAAATTGTGTTAATCCAGCCAGTGCACATACCTCTGTTTATTTCCTGTTTTCCGGTCAAGTCCACACTAGTCGATTGTCGAACTCATACAATCCAATATTCCAGTCAAATTTGCTGTGTTCCCTCAGAAGGAATCCAACAAATCCAGACCTAGTGGGTATTGACGGACGGCGGAGCACGCAGCTGTTCGGCAGCGAAGCCGGTCCGCAGACGTTCCGTATCCAGTGGAAATCCGGAGTTAGAGCATGTGAGTGTGACTTCTCCACCCGGCCGACCCTCCACAGTCTCAGTGTGAGACTCAGAACCTGAGACAGAGATCCAGCCTGAAACAAACAGCAGAGACTTGTTATAGGAAGGTAAACAATACCTCTTAATAAATATAATAATAAGCAAATAAGTTTTAATGCTGGAAGTTATCAAGTTGAGAGAAAAGTATTGTCAGTACTTACTGATGCTGCAGAGAATTAGAGCTGTTATCAGGCTCTGTTTCATGGTGGTGCGTATGATCACAGCTCTGTGATGTCTAACTGAGCTCCAGGAAGGCTGCTCTCTACTTCAGAGGTGGAGTCTTTTGTTCTTGCTTATCTAGTTGTTAAAGTTGTCGATGTGCGTGCTCTAGCAGGGAGGAGACAGAATGGACCGCGCAGGCGAAAGAGAGAAAGAGAAAAAGTCGAGGCGGAGAGAAAGAGAAAAGCTGGAGCTGAGAGAGAGAGCATTAAAAGAGAGAAAAGCCCTGGAGGTTAAGTGCAGCTAAAAAACTAAAAAAGAAATGGTAGCAGGGCCGACCACAGCATGTCATACTACCCTTCCTGAGCTAACAGAGCTTTATGATGATCAACACAAGTCCAGTCAGGAAATACCACTCCAACAGTATACACAATCATATATATGAATATTTGTATCTCCATAATTATGGAAGTGCAACTGACTCTTTAAACTGAAGAGACTTGGCTGGTTTTTACTATTGTGGCTGCAGTTTGAAGTACTGTTGTAACTCACCCTGGTGCTTGATGGAACACAGCAGTCCTCACAGAAGCTGATGTATGATGTCACAGCCCCTCTGTGTACTCATCCAGACTGTTGGTAGCAGTCCTGAACACATCCCAGTCAGTAGAATCCAAACACGACTGGAGATCCTCCACAGCCTCACTGGTCCACTTCCTTGATGTCCTCGCTACAGGTTTGCAGAGCTTTAGTTTCTGCCTGTAGGCGGGGATCAGGTGGACCATGAAGTGGTCAGAGAGGCCCAGTGCAGCATGGGGGACGGCGTGATAAGCATCCCTGACTGTGGTGTAACAGTGATCCAGAATGTTCTCCTCTCTGGTCGTGCATTTAATATGCTGTCTATATTTAGGGAGTTCATGAGTGAGGTTCCCTTCATTAAAGTCACCAAGGACAATAACTAGGGAGTCCGGGTTGGTCCGCTCCACACACAGTATCTGGTCGGCGAGCATGCGCTGCGCATCCTGCACGTTGGCCTGCGGTGAGATGTAAACACCGACCAGAATGAATGAAGCAAACTCACGGGGTGAATAAAAAGGCTTACAGTTTATGATGAAATATTCCAGGTCAGGAGAACAGTGCTGCTGGGTCACTGTCACGTCGTTGCACCAGCCGCTGTTGATGTAGAAACAGATTCCTCCACCTTTAGTTTTGCCGGAGAGGTCCGTGTCTCTGTCCGCTCTGAAAAGCTGGAAGCCTGCCAGCTGCAGCGCAGAGTCCGGTATTAATCCACAAAGCCACGTCTCCGTGAAGCACAAAACAGCAGATGAAGAAAAGTCCCTGTTTCCCCCCAACAGCAGTTGTAATTCCTCCAGTTTGTTGGGCAGTGAGTGCACGTTAGACAGGTATCCCGGTAACGGTGTGCGTAATCCTCGCTGGTGGAGACGCACAAGCGCACCGGCCCGTTACCCTCTCCTCCGGCGCCTCGCTGCGTGAGCAAAGGTGAGCGCACCTTTGACCAGAATGTCCAAAATTTCCAGTGAAATTTTATTATTTTTTATATATCATATATTTTATATATTCTTTTCCATTTTCGATAATATTTCTGCCAGCTATGTGTGTCATCATTTGTTAAACATGGCACGGGAAGGTTTTCAATCGACTTCAGCATTTGTATTTAATGTCCAAGTTTGCTTCATTATGCCTTGTACAGTATATATTACTGTATTGGTTACAGTTTGGCCTTTCTACATCCCAGTCACTCTGAAACCTGTTGGCCCTTACCCCTATGTTCTTGTTTTTTGTATCTTTTTTAGTGCAATTGGCTTTGTGGTTTTCTACAGGATGTAACAGTGTTTGCACTCTCACATACTATAGATGCTCTTAAAGACAAAGACCACTCAAACATCCCTCCACTTCAAATACGACAGGAAAAGAAAAGTATGTATGTATGTATGTGTGTGTGTATGTATGTGTGTGTGTGTGTGTGTGTGTGTGAGGGGGGGGGGGGGTTGACGCGGTTATTTGAAACACGATGACATCCCCAAACTTTATGTATCTGACATGTCTGTTTTGGGGGGAAATGGGTGAGTTGTGTTTTTGTAATTCCAACTTTTATGGAGTATGGTCACTCCTCATATAAATGGTTCAAATATTTTTTTCAATTACTGATGGATATGTCACATAAAAGTAATTGTGCATTTGCTTTGTCTCTTATTTCACACCAGCTCAGTCAAATAATCTGAAATTCTCCTCATTTCATCATCAAGAGAGAGTGGGTTTGTATCAGCTAATGTGAGTGAAAGTTTGCTGTGTTGATATTGACATGTTGATATACGTGCAGATCTTTTAATGTGCATTTGCACTATATTTGTTCAATTTGCACTTGTACTTTTTTAAAGTGTTAATGTTATTCATTAAAATCTGGCAATTAATAATGACCTGTTGTAATATATGATCTGTTTATTGCCAAATGTTAAGGACGACTAAGCCCTACTGTATGTTATTAGTGTTAACATTATCATAAAACCACACTGATGTATGAATCAATATCTTTAGGACTGTAACCAAAGACACCATGAATGGTAAACCTGTATCTCTACAGTGGCAGTGAGCATGTGATCAAGTTTCCTAAATAGGATGTACAGAGTCACTTCTGGTTGGCCAATCAAATGCATCCTTGTCTCTGAAGAGTGGAGACAAAATGTAGATTCTTTTCATTCAGCACGACAATTTGAACACGATGACATCTCCAAAGTTTCTCTTCTATCTGATGTGTTTGTTCTTCGGAAAAGTTGGCGAGTTGTCTTTTTTGTGACTGCAAGTTTGAATTTGTTAAGCCACTACTCATGACATTAGTTATAGAATAGATATTCAGTTATGTTTTTCGCGTGTTAATAAGGTGCATTTGCTTTGTCTCTCCTATCACTACAGCTCAGACGACTGATCCAAAACTCTCCTCATCTCTTCATCAACAGAGTGGTTTTGTAACAGCTAAAACTGGGGATGACTTCACTTTGAGATGTTTCTATGAAGGCGATGTTGCTTTAAGGTTTCACTGGTATAAGCAAACTCTGGGACAGAAACCACGGCTCATCTCTACTTACTACAAGTATGAAAGAAATGGAATATTTCATGATGAATTCAAAAACAATCCACGCTTCACATTGGATACTGAAACAGGTAAATATCATTTGAAGATCACAGATTTGCACGTTTCAGACTCAGCTACCTACTACTGTGCAAGTTATTCATTATCTATTGAATTTGCGGAGGGAACCTTAGTCAATGTAGAAGGTTCAGGTTTGAAGGTGGCAGCTACGGTCCATCAGTCAGCATCTGAGAGCATCCAGCCAGGAGGCTCTGTGACTCTGAACTGTACAGTACACACTGGGACCTGTGATGGAGAACACAGTGTTTACTGGTTCAAGAAGTCGGAGGAATCTCAGCCAGGACTCATTTACACCCATGGAGGCAGGAATGATCAGTGTGAGAGGAAACCCAACACACAAACACACACCTGTGTCTACAAGCTGCCGATGAAGAGTCTGAATCTTCCTCATGCTGGGACCTACTACTGTGCTGTTGCCTCATGTGGACACATTCTGTTTGGGAACGGGACCAAGCTGGAGTTAGAAGGTAAGGCACTTTTCTAGCAGACATCAATTGATAAGTAGGTTCCAGATTTAAGGCTTTGTCTTTGGGGAGTTTTTGTTGTAGCAGAGGTTGTCTCATCTAAACACAGAGGGATATAAAAGCTGCTCTGTAGTGTCTCTGATGTCCGTCTCTCTACAGATGAGATGTACTCTCCAGTCTTGGTGTATTTCTTGAGTGGAACATCGACATTCACCACCATCCTGAGTGTTTTACTGGCTTTCTTAATGTGTATGATGAACAACAGAAACCGCTGCCTGTGTGCAGGTTAGTAGTACTGTTTGTATCTACAGCATGTACTCACTGATCATGGCATGGTAGTGAGTTTTTCTTTCTGTTTTTCAGAGTCTCAAGCAAGATTTTCAGATAGCTCTAAAACAAAGATGAACGCATCAAAGATGCAGAGAGACGACACCTGGAGTGAATGTGTGTACTTTAGTGTGAAGCAGTAGAGCTGGCCATGTTTAATCTCTGTCTCTGTGTAATACATGACACGTGTGTGTGTGTCACTTTAACCGTGTAATGTAGCCGTTTTGTAAATATGATTTAAACATTTTTACTCTGTATTGCTAAAGCCTCATCTTGCAGTAATCTCATTGAACAAGCTTTTCTTAAGACATAACATGAATCTCACTATATGTCTAAATCATTGTGTGTGTAAATGAATACTGCTTGTTAAAAGTTGATGATGCTGTGTTGAGCTAATGTGACACTTTGTATCAGGGCTCTGCAATTAATCCAATTTTGATCACGATTTCAGCTCCCAACGATCACAAAAACAATGTAACCAAGAAAAACATATATGCAAATTACATTTAGCAAGTAAACTGTTTTTATGTCTTGTCCCGCTATTTGAACATTTAAGAATATTTTTATATTGTTTATTTTAAGGGGAATTCAAAAAGTTCAATAGGAAAGGTATTAATGTGTGTTTGTGTTTGTGTGTGTGTGTGTGTGTGTGTGTGTGTGTGTGTGTGTGTGTGTGAGAGAGACATTCAATAGTAGCCGAGTCTCCGAGCTTTCTGCCACACCTGAAATATACAGACAGGATATAAATATATATGTGTGTGTGTGTGTGTGTGTGTGTGTGTGTGTGTGTGTGTGTGTGTGTGTGTGTGTGTGTGTGTGCTCAAAAAGTTCAACAGGAAAAGTATTAAGGGAAATTTCACAGTTCTTGGTGTTTTCACTGTTGACTTGTATAAGTGTTACACTGTTTTTTAAGTTCAATAAATGCAACATCCTTCCAAAAGTCAATGGGTAATCGTGTTGAATATAACCGTGATTTTAATATTGACCAAACTAATTGTGTGTGTGTGTGTGTGTGTGTGTGTGTGTGTGTGTGTGTGTGTGTGTGTGTGTGTGTGTGTGTGTGTGTGTGTGTGTGTGTGTGTGCCAACAACCACAAAAGGTTATCTTCAAGTGGGGTAACGAAAATGTAAACTGCTATACAAAACCAAACTGACTCAAGCTTTATGTGTTTTATACCAAAAATGAGTTGGATGAAAACCAGTAAAATCATATTAAGATAAATATAAGTCTACTTTAAACTGCTCTGTGGTTTCCAGGTAAGATCACCTCAGATGGTTCTCAGAAGCCACGTTGGAAGGAAGCCACATTTTCACAGAGAGGCATTTAGAGAAGTAAAGAGTACTGCTTCTGTACAGAGCAGAGATGTTGTGGTTGACCTTTTCAGAAGTAAACAACGCAGACGAAAGAAACGTCATTGTATTGGGGGTGGGGGAGCAGACACTCTGACAGCACCTTTAAAGCTCTTATTAACATGTTTCTCTTATTTGTTAAGGATTTGATCAGATGTGTCTGTAAATGGTGGTTTTCAATAAATATGTAAAGAATGTATGGAATTTTACAATTGCCTATAACTTTGAGGGGACCGGTGTTACGATCCAAACCACATCTTTTTTTCTAATCTTAACTAGAAGGTTTGGTGTCTAAACTAAACTTTCGTCACCCACGAAGGTCAACTTTCGTTGGCTAAACTCAACTGCAACGGCCGCTAAAGCGACCGGCACCTCACTGTAATTTTGTAGTTTATCATACGGATTGTTGTGCATACATTTTCGTACGATATCATAAGATCCCGCTCATAAGATTGCGTTGAGCTGTGATATGTACTCAATGCAACGGTGTTTGCAGCTGCTTGGAGGATCCCATCACACACAGATCACACACACACATACACACACACACACACACACACACACAGATCAAATGTAATGCCTTATCTAAGCATGGCTCCATATTTGCCAGACTGCCCGATAACATAGCTGTTTTACTCATCACTGGCCTGAACAGTGCATGGACGCTCTTTGTTTGACAGAATTGGACAGAACTGCCAAAACAACATAGGAAGCCTAGGCCTTGCTGTATCTTGGTGTCCCCGCCTTTATGACCCAACAGCAGACACTTATCATGATCAAAATGTTTGATTTGCGTAGCTTGGTTGCCATGAGTAAAAAGTAAAATGGTCCAACAACGGCAAATGTCTAGCATTGTGATCATGAGCAGCAAAACATGACATGACGTGATATGTGTGTGTGTGACATTATTATCAGACTCCCACAGTATAACTCCTTTAAAAATAGCAGACTCACAGTGATCAGTTAAAAAAAATGTTGTCAATGCAGCACAACCAGAGTTAACATTTTATTCTAAGCATTCACTTTCTTGCCTACATTACCCAAAATGCAACTCATTCCTTGTCAGCAAGGCAACAGCTGTTTACAGACCTATGTTACCCATTATGCAACTCTGTTCATTGTTACCAAGGCAACAGCTGCCTATATGTTGCATCATAGAAATAGAATGCAGTGATGTCACATCCTGTACATGTGCCTTTCATGTCAACATTCTAAGTGACCCATTCTACCTTCACCAAGATCAAAGTTCTCTGTTAGAAGGTTGATAGACAGGCGATCTCTCACTGAGTACTGAGAATCTCATCACGGTTTTACTGTGCAGCGTTGATTATCATCTCTTCAACACCGACAATACAGCTTGCTTCTGTATTTCTGTGCTAAACAGAGAAGTATTTTTCAGCGATAAGCTTTAAGAGAGCAGAACACAAGTTGCAACCAAAACATGGTCCTTCCTCTGGAGTCCTTGAAGAACGACACCATGGCCCTCGGCCAGGAACCGACAGTTATGGTTAGCAACCAGGATGAAATGAGTGTGAGCCTACAGGCCATCACGCAACAGCTTAAGAGCCTGCGCCACCAAATTCACAAGCGCCAGAGACAGTTCAATGGCTGGGAAAATTTGGAGGAAATGTTCACCACAGGGAAGGCTGAGGAAAAAGCTGCAAAGAAGAAATGTGACTACCTTCTAAAAGAAGTGAGGGAGCTCAGCGACAAGGTCCAAAATTACAGCACTATTGAGGCTTTGTGTAAAGAAACAAAAGCTTCAAATGTGGCGATGGATCTGCAGCGTCAAACTCTGCAACAAACAGTTAGCGATCTCAAAAACCGGCTCAACAACTTTGATGAAGTGAAAGAAGAATATGAGGCTGTGAGACAAGAGCACGAGGAGCTGCAGAGTGAGATTCACTACCTGCAGAAAGAACTCCAAAATGAGACCAGTGTGGACATAATGTGTGCTGGATTAAAACGGCAGACAGAGGCAATGAGCCAGCAAAACGCCGCCCTGCAAAGCCAACTCCTGGAGCTGAAGGAGAGGCATCAGCAATCCTACAACGATGCAAAAGCCGAGAAAGAGGCGATTAGCCAGCAGAATGAGGCTTTGCGACATCAGATTCACGAGATGCGCGAAGAGATCGAGAATAATAACGATTTGGAGGAAGAGGTAGAGGCAGTGAAGGCATTAAATGAACACATGAGCTGTGAAAATGACGCCTTGCTGCAGGAACTCCAGGCTCTCAAAAATAAATCAGCCAATTTAAACATCTGGCGTGACATGTACAAGGAAACATTGGACCGCGTGGGCGTTCTGAAGAAAGACAACGATAATTTGAATCAGCAAATCCAATTCGTGAAGGACCAACTCATGATTAAAAGATATTTAAAGAACAGTTATGTAGACCTGGAAGCTGAAGAGAAAGTTCAGCAGGCACAAAACCGAGCCCTGGGTAAAACCCATTCTGATGTTTTTAAGAAGCTTCTGAATGAACCAGACTGGAAGTACAAATACGACGTTCTGAAACAACAGACAGACAACTTGACGCTCCAGAACAACAAAGCCATGGAGGAAATCCAAAATTTTAATGAAAACCTCAGAGTTTTGAATGCCTTTCAGGCGAATTATAAAGCACTGAAGGCAGAGAAAAAAGTTCTCATGAACCACAACAACACTCTGCAGAAAGAACTACAGAAGCTGGAGAAAAAGTTCTCCAAAGAAGAAACTCTGGAGGAAAGAAACAATGACTTGAAGTCAGAGAACGAAGCTGTGAGCCAAGAAAACAGAGCTCTGCAGCTTAAAGTTCAGGAGCTCGGCGACGCACTCCGAGGTGAGAGTGTTTGGGCCAATACATACGATTCCCTGAAAGTGGAGAAAAACTGCTTGAACCGGCTGAATAAAGCCCTTCATAAAGAACTACAGAAGGTTACTAAAAAGGCCGACAAAGAAAAAGCTCTGGAGGGGAAGTGTACAGCGATGAGGTTGAAGACAGAGAACAACCGCAGACAACAGGACTCCCTGAAAGAACAAATCAGCGCCCAGATGTGATACTGTGGTGTCATATTTTAGTAGCATGGAGTCCCCCACCCCAAACACACTTTCTTAATTTGGCAAATATTCCATGCAGTGATTGCATGGATTTACTCTAAGTCCTCTGGTTCCCTCCCACACCTAAAAACATTCCTAACGTGGCCTCCATTCCTAAAAAGTTCATCAATTCCTGCAGTGACTGCATGGGTTTACATATAGTTTCCTCCCTCAACAATCTTCTTAATTTGGCTATTCATTAATAAAAAAAAATAAATCAATATACAGTTGTTGTAAGTGTCATGTGTAAATATAAATTAAGTGTCTTAAGTTTTGATCGGTCTCTCCTTATGTACTGTCAGAGGTCGACTTTAACAGCTCAGAAACACACTTAACATTGTTTTATCATCTTTATACTTTATGACTGTTTTCTGTTTGGGGTTTTCGAGTCCCCAGCTGTAAAACTTTAAATAAAAGTTAAATGAATACATAAGTCTAATTGCATTAACGGTACTTGGGTTTTATGACGTTCTGTTTTTAGAAGGTCAGAAGAAAATAAACCTAACCACAACCCTTTCTCAAAAAAATTTGTTTCTCATACTCTGAGAGAGAAGTCTACTTTAGTAGCACCAACATATGCCGCTAGCCTGGTTGACACCAGACCCTTCTCAGTTGTAACTGAGAGTGGGTCTGGGCAAGGTTCTTTCACACGTCACCAACGGACGCCACTCAAATGCCTCTGGGAGCAATGGATAGTCCTTCAACCAATCAGACCAACGATCTGGGTGACGTAGCAGCGACTGCGGCATCAACGGGTTGCTGCCCTTCGGTGGCCAGCATGTTGAATGTAAACAAAAAGCTGCTCGCCGTCGCTGCGCTATCGTCATCGTGTAAAGCCCGCCTCAACGGTGGTGAATGGTGCCTTGATTTGGAAGAATTGGAAATGGGCTTGAATGGGCTCTTGGTCAGACTGACTTGCAGAGCAGATCTCAAAATTGCCGGAAGTTCGTCAGGGTTTTCCCAGACTAATATGCTGCTATATTCAAGGTTTTTACAGAGGGGTTTGTGCTTTTGTCATCCAAAGCTTGATTTATATAACATTTTATTCATAAAAACATGGCAAAAAAGGCCTGTGTTAGTATTTTCTGATTCATGGAGTGATAAAAAGATATCCAAAATGACCTAAAAACCTTTGACCAATGTGTCAACAACATGAAACAAGAATTCATCCAATGTTCACATTGCTGTTTTAGAAATGTATGCAAATGATCACATATTTAATTAGATAATGCTTAATGTGCATATTAAAGACTACAATTTCAAAAAGCTTGTAATAATAAAAATTGAATTAATGCAAGTTGTCAACAGGGAAAGTGTAATGGTGATATGTATTATCTTTACCCTATTCTTGTGTAGTGCCTTGCTCTAAAAAACCTGACAATAACGTAACATTCATATAGACAAGAGTGTGGTATTAATCTTCTCAATTAATTCTCAACAAAAAAGCAAATGCAAATCTTTTTCAAATTTTCCAAATGTTCCTTCAAGCTGTCTGTTATCAGAAATTGCATTTATTAGGAGTGAGTCCACACAAATTACAAAAAGCACAATTCATTGTTTACATCAAATGGTATCTAGTCATGTAAATGAATCGATGTGTCCCAGTTTTGCAATATTACTCTCTTAAGATTTCTGCCTTGCACGCAATGCAATAAGGGGGGAAAAGAATAATTTATTTAAAAAAAACAGGAGAAGCATGTATTTAAAAAAAAGTGTTCCTGTTACAGGTTTAAGTGGAAGTACTTTGTACTGAAAAATAGTCCCTCTAAAAAACTAGGGTCACTGTTTTCGGAAAAAAAAAGAGATGCAGCGAGGGTTTTTTCTTTCTAAAATGTTTTATTCTCCCTTGACTCATGTAGTATATGACATTCTATAACTTTCTATAAACTTTGCTTAAAGGTTTGTTATAAGGAGTCCTATGAACTTTACTCTACTTACTGAGAACATCTGGAAATTGTTAAGCAGAGCAGAGGTCCCCCCAAGACAGAAGATACCTTTTTTGGAGTTGCCAGATAACAGGCATCGATTGGTCAGTTATCCCTCCAATGGTATACTCACATATTACGCCCTATATTGATACAATGCATAGGATATATATGTTGCTCACACACAAAGAAAAGTTAGAACGACTTTTGGAAGTATAACTTTCTATAAACTTTGCTTAAAGGTTTGTTATAAGGGAGTCCTATGAACTTTACTCTACACTTACTGAGAACATCTGGAAATTGTTAAGCAGAGCAGAGGTCCCCCCAAGACAGAAGATACCTTTTTTGGAGTTGTGCCAGATAACAGGCATCGATTGGTCAGTTATCCCTCCAATGGTATACTCGCACATATTACGCCCTATATTGATACAATGCATAGGATATATATGTTGCTCACACAAAGAAAAGTTAGAACGACTTTTTGGAAGAATTTGGGTTGGTCGTTCTCCAAGCTCTCAGGAGTTTGTAAAATTGATGCTGAATCTTTGCTTGTAATAAACCTTTTTATAATCAAGAACAGTGTCGGCGGATTCCTCTTCATACAGCATCACAGCATTACTATTTAAGACACCACACTCACCACATTCAGGTCAGTGCAACCAAGTACTATGGTACAGCCGCAGTTACATAGATATATTATCTTGATCTGTTACCCATACTTACATTTTCTTTCTTACCAGCCTTTTGCATGTAGAAACACTGGAAAGTATGCATCTAAATTGCAGTTTCCATTTTGCCAACCTCATTGTGGTTTACCTGCTTTCATTTAATATCAAACAGGCCATGCCTTATTGTCTCTATAGACAGAGCAAGCAGACTGTAGAGACAGTGTGACAACACATCTTGATGTACAACGGGCCATGATGGTGGGTTTTTTTTGCTTCGATGTGAACTAGCAAATCTGTTCCGCAAGGTGAGGATGATGAACCAATCAGACCTGACGGAGGTGGCAGAATGTAGGACAAGTGGTGAATCTGTTAAGTGTGCTGCTGCTGTTGCTTCAGTCAGTCAGAACTGCTGAGGAGGAGAAGCCGGACCAGTGAAGCAGACGAAGATGAGGCTTTACTTTGTGAATGTTCTCCTGCTCTGGCCTTCGTGTAAGTAACAGAAATCCACCTGTGTAATCTGTTCATGAGTGTCCACACACACACAGGTCCGTGTACTTGGTGGCCAACGGATTTTCGTTTTGAAAGGAAAAAAACAAAAACGAAAAACGGCCAGTTTCCCAATTACCAGTAGTAAATAGGAAAACAAAAAAACGGAAAACAACCCATTATTCGTTTTTTGTTTTGATATTAAAAAACGGAAAACGAAAAACAATCTCGTTATCCGATTGTCTTTGATGTATTTGTAGATGGAACTCGGAAATTAAAATACATGTGTATAAGTCGTATTCCTTAATTTTGCATTGGTATTTTTGCGTGACCCGGAAGCGATCGTAAGTAGTAAGCGGTTGTATGCTGCATACCCGGAAGTCATTTGGACATCAATGAGACAGAATGATACGGGCGTAAAAATGTTTTTAGACGAATATGCTAGTTTTATATTAGAAAACCGAAAGAATGGGATGTCTTGTGGGGATATAGCAGCAGCGTTGGGTTCACAGTTTGGAACGATACGGGGGTTTTCTGCGAGGAGTGTGCGGATGTGGTGTGCTGAGCAGGGACTTGTCAGGAATTTCTGTCCTGACGGCTAACTTGAAGTTGAAATCGCTGAAGGCATTGCTGAGGTAATTTTTTTTTTTTTTATCAATCGCCGTTTACCGCTTTTGTTAAACATACAAATGAATGCTACTCTTAAAGTAAATAAAGAGCTGACCACAGCTAGGCCGATATACAGACTAGGGCTAGGCTACGGTGGCCCTGAAGTGCAAATCACCACAGCAATTAGAGAAACGCAACAACAAATCCTAAAACACAACGGCAAATAGGAAAACACAACAGAAAAAATGAAAACACAACAGCAAATATGAAAACAAAACGGCAAATAAGAAAACACGACAGCAAATATGAAAACACGACGGCAAATAGGAAAACACGACGGCAAATATGAAAACACGACGGCAAATATGAAAACACGACGGCAAATAGGAAAACACGACGGCAAATATGAAAACACGACGGCAAATAGGAAAACACAACGGCATTAACTTCTACCGGAAAAGGTAGGGCCTATCTAGTAGAGGACGGACCCTCCTGACTGGACAGACGCACTGTCAAAATAAAAGGGCCTCACTGTCTATGCTTTTAACAGACGGACTAGCCGTTTCTCATTTCAAAACACTGGACGAAATGGATGTGGAACTATGAACTGTGCTGTTGGTGAATCGGCGTCAGTCTGCTTGCAGGAGGAGAATATTCTGTCAGGAACTTTGCTCGCAACGTGCAAAGGTAGGTAACGTTACCGACACCGATAGGCTTTAATGTAAGCAATAGTCGTTTTGTCTTATTTATCCCATGTCAATAAATTAAAAACTCGTGGGAGTTTATGTTTGTACAGTAGTCATAACACTTACCGGTAAGGAGAATTGCAGTAGCTAACCGTTTACATTAGCTTGTAGTTTACTGCATGTATGCAACATTAGCTCATTGTCCAGTAGCTTCTAGCTTTCAGACAAATGCAGTGCAAAATATGATCAGCAAATACAAGGTAAACGCTACCAGCTAATGAGCTACCACAGGCAGTATGATATGCATTAAACTGCAAGTGAGAAAGGGTAAATAGTACTGTAAACACACAAGCTACAAGGCTACAACCAACATATGAAAAGTCATAATACCTCCATTGATAAACACCCACTAATACAGTAAAGGTAGGTGTAAGTGTGTTAAATGGTCAACAGTTGTCAGTTAAGACCATGATGAAGAAACTACACCACTACACAGTTACATGAAGTACCTTCATGTTTCAGTATGCTTAAATATACTTGTGATACAATTCTAATCTTACCAGGACAGGTTGGATAACTACTGGACTAACCTAATCTTACCAGGACAGGTTGGATAACTACTGGACTAACCTAATCTTTCTCCTTCTGTCTGCAGTCCGGAAGCAACACCATCATCGGGAGCTGAGTCTGATCGCCACTTCATGTTGAATATACTTGTGTACAGTATATAGTAATGTTTGAATAAATGTTATAATAAAGATACACGTTTCATTAATGTCTTTCATTAAAAACAGGTAGCATCTGAATATAATTACTCAGAAGTTTCCTGTGTCCAGGTCATAATTTGATGGAAAAATAAACATTGAAAAACAGTTTATATTATATACACACCCAAAAACTTAAAAGACACAGACAAACTAGTTAATTTAATGCATTTATTTTTTGAATGGCAATCTCTAATATAGCAAATAATCTATTCAACATCTCTTTTTGGCCTCTGTCTCCCTGCTTGTCTTTTGCTTTCCCTCTCCTCCTCATCTCTCCCTTCTGGTGACGCTAGTGTAGCCACGACGCTGAAGTTGGCATCCGATTCGCAGCTTCTGATTTGGCAGTTAAGGGGAACTTAAAACTGTTTTTTTAACCTCTTACTGTATTGAATGAGTGTTAGTCATTAAGGTAAATTTATAATTATGTCTAAAACACACTTTTAGATTTGTGAAAGCTTTATTGTCTTTATGAGAACACAAGTTTTTTTTCACATATAAACCACATTAGACTAGGTCTAGATCCACCTAGACTTGTCAAATCTGGACTACATTATCCCAGAGAGGCTAAGGAGTCTTAAAAACACAGTTTGGGATTTGTGAAAGCTTTATTCTATTTGTGAAAATGCCATAAAGGGAAATTTTACTGTTTCTTGCATATGTAGACCACATTGGACCAAGTCCACATCCAAAACCACAATACCTAAACTTGTCAAAACTGGACAAGAATTAACTCACTCTCTCCATGTCATTTATTATATCCATGAGCAGGTCTTCCCCTGTACTTGTGTAAACACGGTAACGCAAACTTGGTAATCTACAGTGGGCAATACAGCACCGTAAAGAAAAAACCTTTACGACAGCAGGTGTGGTGAAAATACTACCACTTTTATCCAAAGTGGCCACTAGAATTAACACAAACTGAAAGTTACATATAGCCACTTTAAGTCATAGAAAAAAATGTCTTCATGAATATAATGTGGAACTGCTGTGGACCTATCTCTGACAGCAACACATTTAGGATGTATTTGATCCTGTCAGAAGACACCATGGTGCACACTTTATCAGAGAGTGTGTCACAGCTGTCGAGGAAGTTTGACAGGTATTTCACAATCCTGTCCAGCTGGGTTTCATCATCAAAGAAGATCGGGACCCAGCGTTCCCCAGAAGTGGGGTTGCTCCTCACCTGAGACAATGGCCTATGAAGTATGAATTAAAAAAAATCTTAATAAATACTCAGTCCTGCCTCTTTTTCTGAGGAAAGGTGAGAAAACAAAACTTATGTTGAAGGAGAAGGATTTGAAGAGTAAATTAAACCACTGGCAAATCTATGACGATATTTGGATTGATTTCCAAAAGGTAAAAATAACTTTTTCTACTTTTCTTTTGAAGTGAGAAGGAAGACCTGCTCATGGATATAAAAAATGACATGGAGAGACGTGGACTTGTACGTTGAATGTCAATTAGCAAAGGCCATGCTGTGGCAATAAAATAAAACAGTTTATTTAGCCTCTCTGGGATAATTTAGTCCTGATTTGACAAGTCTTAAGTATTGTGGTTTTGGATCTGGACCTGGTCCAATGTAGTCTATATGTGAAAAATACAGTAAAACCTCCCTTTATTGCATTTTCACAAATAGAATAAAGCTTTCACAAATCTCAAACTGTGTTTTTAAGACTCCTTAGACTCTCTGGTATAATTTAGTCCTGATTTGACAAGTTTAGAAAAACGGTGAAATCTCCCTTTATTGTGTTCTCATGAAGACAATAAAGCTTTCACAAATCTAAAAGTGTGTTTTAGACATAATTAATAATTTACCTTAATGACTAACACTCATTCAATACATTAAGAGGTTCAAAAAACGGAGGATCAGTCACTTAGCAATGTAAATTATGTTTCCCTGCTGAATCGAATCCTATTTGCTGTCGTGTTTTTCTATTTGCAGTCGTGTTTTCCTATTTGCTGTCGTGTTTTCCTATTTGCCGTCGTGTTTTCATATTTGCCGTCGTGTTTTCATATTTGCCGTCGTGTTTTCATATTTGCCGTCGTGTTTTCATATTTGCCGTCGTGTTTTCCTATTTGCCGTCGTGTTTTCCTATTTGCCGTCGTGTTTTCCTATTTGCCGTCGTGTTTTCATATTTGCCGTCGTGTTTTCATATTTGCTGTCGTGTTTTCATGTTTTCATATTTGCCGTCGTGTTTTCCTATTTGCCGTCGTGTTTTCATATTTGCCGTCGTGTTTTCATATTTGCCGTCGTGTTTTCCTATTTGCCGTCGTGTTTTCCTATTTGCCGTCGCGTTTTCCTATTTGCTGTCGTGTTTTCATATTTGCCGTCGTGTTTTCCTATTTGCCGTCGTGTTTTCCTATTTGCTGTTGTGATTTGCACTTCAGGGCCACCGTACTAGGCTTATGCAATTTTTTAAATTTAATTAGATAACCAAACATTGGTTGTTTATCGATAGCAGAGGTGAAAAGAGTAAAAAAATATTCTACTTAAGTAAAAGTACTGTTACTTTGTTGAACTTTTACTTAAGTATAAGTAAAATTACTTGTATAAAAATCTAAAGCTAAAGTAAAAAGTAGCTAATTTAAAATGTACAGAGTAAAAGTTACTTAGTTACTTTTTTAACCTCCAAAAATCACATTTAATATTTAAGATTTAAGATTTTATATCTTATTTATACTTATTATAGGCCTGTTTGATTGACAGATATTGTTATATTAAATCGGAGTCTTTTGCGATTTGATAAGGGAAAGCCATATCATGGTTTCGATTTTAGTTTGTTTGACAGATACTTTGCCAAAGCAATGGCGCAAAACAACGTTAGAGACCTTTTTTATGTTAATATGAGAAGTTTTGAAAATGTTTTCACTTCATTATTATTATTATTATTATTATTATTATTATTAGGCTATGACGGTTGTCTTGTTGTGTAGATGCATTTTTGATGAATAAGAGTGGTCAGCGCTAATCTCCTATGACCACTTCATAATAACCAATAATTTTATTATGACCACTTCATAATAAAAGTCAACTTGTGTTTCGCCAGTGAAATGCTTACATGTGAAGCTGCAGCAGCAGGAAATGTCCAGTTTGCATTAGCAGTAACTTAATACAGCATTTTTTCACAGCTTACACTGCATGATAAAGCTGATGTTTTCTTGCACTTGAAGCCAGTGTTCACAAGTTTTTCCTTTTTTTTTTACTCAGTAACGGATGTGATTGAAAATGAATGAATTCCGATGGAACTCGTAAATTAAAATACATGTGTATAAGTCGTATTCCTTAATTTTGCATTGGTATTTTTTCGTGACCCGGAAGTTACTCCCGCCACGCCAAGACCCGCCATTCAATAGCATTTATTGGCCTGTATGCGCATAATTACGTAGTAGAAAACTAACAATGTCCATGTGCGATTTACAGTCTATGTTTGTACCATGTGTCAACACTTTACGACCAAACACTACAACTTTTTTATTAAATCTTTTTTTATTAAATCTTTATTATACAATAGTCATAGCTACAAACATTCGAAAGTTGTCACTGATCCAAAACCGTGTAGCGACATCGTTGTTGTGTTGTTTACGTTCATGTTTTTACCTTTAATACTTCGTCTTGACTAATAACCATAGACTGTCTATTATTAATGCGATGAAGTGTAAACGTACATAAGTGTCCTTTTGAAGATGGGATGACAGCTCTCCCAGCCACCACTGCTGTATACCACTATAGCTACATGCTAACGGCAGTAAACACTATAGTAGCTACATGCTAACGGTCATCTTAGCTGTCAATGTTGTTAAATTCTCCCCAATTCCGGGTCACATTCCTGCTGAAACATGTTCGATTGTGTAGTGTTTGGTTCAGAAGCCTTTATCTGTGATTTTTGACATTAGAAAGTGCTGCTTCGTTCCACTACAATCTAACATTAGCATACTCATAACCAGGGGTCACCAACACGGTGCCCGTGGGCAGCAGGTAGCCCCCAAGGACCACATGAGTAGCCCTCAGGCCTGTTCTAAAAATGAAAATTGAATATTGACATTATCTGTTTCCCACCTTGTTAAGTCATTGTTGATAATTATTGTGAGAAATCATTAACGTAATCAGTGTCTTCACATAGATGAGTATCATTAATCATTAATAATCATATATAACTAAAGGCAAACTGAGCAAATTTGTTATTTCAGAAGAGCATATCAAACTGGTAGCCCTTCGTATGACTCGGTACCCATGAAGTAGCTCTCAGTTTCAAAAAGGTTGGTGACCCCTGCTCATAACTATTGTAGCTGCATGCTAACGCGACATAGCGGAGCATATAGCTAGCTATGTACGTATGTAGCAGGACTTTGTACCGTAAAAATCACCAATAAAGGCTTCTAAACCAAATACTAAACAAATACAAATACAGTACAGTGACCGGAATTAGGGGTGAAATGTCCAGCATTGAGCTACATAATAGTTTGCTAGGAGTTAGCTGGTCTCTCACAGAGATCTCATTTGTAGCCCTGTTTTACCCGATACTTTCATAAAAGTATAAACACATGAAGTGAGAGGTATACACATGCTTAAACTTTATTAAAAGCATGGTTAACCTGAAGCAGGACGGAGTCATGACTTAAAACACTAAAGCAAGGCTTCTAGCTCAGGCTAGCTAGCGTTAGCAAATTACCTTCAAAGTTGCAAAGAAATGACGAAACGTAAAATTTGAAGCCTTTATTTAATTTGCTACATGGTGTTGTACTGGATGGCCAGACGACGCTCCGTATATCATTAACAGATACTTTAGGCAACTCCAGCAAACACCTTGTAAACTTCATCTCTGCCATCATAACGGTCTACTGTCACTGTCTAATGTTTTCTTCCGGTAACTGGGAATGTCCAAAAATCCTTACGCCAATGCGTGCATAGAGCTGTGAAGTTTGCCGGTGTTCGCGCAAGCGTAGAACTGATCAGGCAGTGCACAGAACAGATTTTACAGGTGGTACGGAAAAAGGAATAAGATTTATATACACATTTTAATTTCCGAGTTCTATCTACAAATACATCAAAGACAATCGGATAACGAGATTGTTTTTCGTTTTCCGTTTTTTAATATCAAAACAAAAAACGAATAATGGGTTGTTTTCCGTTTTTTGTTTTCCTATTTACTAATGGTAATTCGGAAACTGGCCGTTTTTCGTTTTTGTTTTTTTCCTTTTAAAACGAAAATCCGTTGGCCACCAAGTACACGGACCATTCTGATCATAAAACTTACTTCTTGTGCCATCTGAGTCCACTATTTCATTTCCTTGGCTGTCTGTCAGGGTAATTGGCTCATCACAGCCTAATGCATCCTTCACCTTTGCCGTTATTCGTTCAACAGTTGCATCAGCTTCCAAAAAGCGAATGACAACTGTCCTGGAAGTACTGAGCTTGTCATTCACTATTTCAGCAACATGGATTGACCTGTGGATGAACCAGACTGTTTAAAATCACACCTGTGGGCCTAAAATTATATTAATATTTTAGCTATAGGATGACATTTTAGCAGCAGAGTTCAGTTGCATATTTAACAAGTAACCTTTGGAAGGATCTTGCAGGGAACAGGCCAGTAGCTCGTGGAGTTCCAGGGGAAGGTCGTGGTGTTTCGGTGGAAGCAGAAGCGGCAGGTGCGGGGCGGCGCATGAAGGCAAAAGGAACAGCAGCAGCGGGTAGGGCTCTGCTTGCAGGAAGCTGACTTTGATCTGGATTCCCGTGGACCTCGTAATGACCGCGATGTATAAGATTGAGGGTGCAAAAACGTCCAGATGACTCTGGAAATGTTGCGGTGTTTGCATCATCTGTAATGTACAGACTGCTGCCATCAACCTGTTGACGTGCATAAAATGAAAAATACCATAAGTTTAAAGAACATTTTAAATAAATGGTAAAACAGTAAAAAGACAAATGGTAATCCATCAGATTCATTGTTAGCTTAATAACGAATATAAACAAAACGTTTAAATAAAATTTCTGAAAACAAAAATATCATATTATATAATAACATCATATTTTAACAAATAAAGTTAGGTAGTTAGCAAAGTAGTGTCACTTATATTAGCAAGGACTCATGCTAACTTTAATGTTACCTGTCTAGAAACACATGCCACCAAGCTAACCAAGGCTCTGTGAACTGTGTTGGTAAGTCCACAACATAACGTTAGCTATGTCCTTACGTGCAAAACTGTAAATTATAGCTACTTATATATCGTGTAATATATTATATATTGAACAATAACAGCACCTGAAATATCCTGCATATCTTGTCCACAGACATGTCATCATCTTTTAGTGTAACCCGCTTGCCTCCTCGAAAGAGAACATAACTTTCCATTGTCGTTTGCGCGGACATCCAAACGGCAGCGCACCCTCTGCTCACCGCCAGCAAAATTATGAATTACCACGCCAAGACCCGCCCTACGAAGCAGCTCGATTGGTTGGGGTTAGGCATTTCACCTTGAGTGGTTAAGGTTAGGATAGCCGATTGCTCAGGGGATAGGACCTGTACAAATGGGGTTACGGTCCGTGTACTTGGTGGCCAACGGATTTTCGTTTTGAAAGGAAAAAAACAAAAACGAAAAATGGCCAGTTTCCCAATTACCATTAGTAAATAGGAAAACAAAAAACGGAAAACAACCCATTATTCGTTTTTTGTTTTGATATTAAAAAATGGAAAACGAAAAACAATCTCGTTATCCGATTTTCTTTGATGTATTTGTAGATGGAACTCGGAAATTAAAATGTGTGTATAAATCTTATTCCTTTGTCAGTACCCGATCCGTACCGCCTGTAAAATCCGTTCTGTGCACTGCCTGATCAGTTCTACGCTTGCGCGAACACCGGCAAACTTCACAGCCCTATGCACGCATTGGCGTAAGGATGTTTGGACATTCCCGGTTACCGGAAGAAAACATTAGACAGTGACAGTAGACCGTTATGATGGCAAAGATGAAGTTTACAAGGTGTTTGCTGGAGTTGCCTAAAGTATCTGTTAATGATATACGGAGGGTCGTCCGGCCATCCAGTACAACACCATGTAGCAAATTAAATAAAGGCTTCAAATTTTACGTTTCGTCATTTCTTTGCAACTTTGAAGGTAATTTGCTAACGCTAGCTAGCCTGAGCTAGAAGCCTTGCTTTGGTGTTATAAGTCATGACTCCGTCCTGCTTCAGGTTAACCATGTTTTAAATAAAGTTTAAGCATGTGTATACCTCTCACTTCATGTGTTTGTACTTTTATGAAAGTATCAGGTAAAAACAGGGCTACAAATGAGATCTCTGTGAGAGACCAGCTAACTCCTAGCAAACTATTATGTAGCTCAATGCTGGACATTTCACCCCTAATTCCGGTCACTTTACTGTATTTGTATTTGTTTAGTATTTGGTTTAGAAGCCTTTATTGGTGATTTTTTACGGTACAAAGTCCTGCTACATACGTACATAGCTAGCTATATATGCTCCGCTATGTTGCGTTAGCATGCAGCTACAATAGTTAGCTATGAGTATGCTAACGTTAGATTGTAGTGGAACGAAGCAGCACTTTCTAACGTCAAAAATCGCAGACCAGACACTACACAATCGGACATGTTTCAGCAGGAATGTGACCCGGAATTGGGGAGAATTTAACAACATTGCCAGCTAAGATGACCGTTAGCATGTAGCTACTATAGTGTTTACTGCCGTTAGCATGTAGCTACTATAGTGGTATACAGCAGTGGTGGCTGGGAGAGCTGTCATCCCATCTTCAAAAGGACACTTATGTACGTGTGTGTGTGTGTGTGTGTGTGTGTGTGTGTGTGTGTGTGTGTGAGTGAGAGAGACATTCAATAGTAGCCGAGTCTCCGAGCTTTCTGCCACACCTGAAATATACAGACAGGATATAAATATATATATGTGTGTGTGTGTGTGTGTGTGTGTGTGTGTGTGTAAGGGGAACTCAAACAGGAAAAGTATTTAGGGAAATTTCACAGTTCTTGGTGTTTTCACTGTTGACTTGTATAAGTGTTACACTGTTTTTAAGTTCAATAAATGCAACATCCTTCCAAAAGTCAATGGGTAATCGTGTTAAATATAATCGTGATTTTAATATTGACCAAACTAATGTGTGTCTCAGTGAGAGCTCGCCAGCGCGCTCCGAACACAGACAACATTATAGCCTACATTATTCACAGAGGCTAGGGGGAATTATTTCATTTTGCCTATCAGTTGGGTGCCCCCGTGGAGGGCGGGGCCTGCTTCAATTGAAACCAGTGTGTAGCTTACAGTAGGGCTGTGCAATTAATCAAATCCTTAATTGTGATTACATTCTGACCTCCTTATGATCACAAAAACAGAACAGAACAGAACTCTTTATTTTGTCTTGTGTTCTGAATGAAAAAGAATTGGAAAAGTATTAAGGAAAATGTACAGTTTAAGGTGTTTTTTCCACTGTTTGTTAAGATTAATAATTGCAACATCTTTCCAAAAGTCAATGAGTAATCGTGTTAAATAATCGTGATTTCAATATCGACCAATATAATCGTGACTATGATTTTTTTCATAATGGAGCAGCCCTAGCCTACAGTCACAGCCAGAGCCATGTCTATGGGGCCTGTCTCACACACGTGTGTGTTTACAGAGTTTCATTATCATAAACAGCCTCTCTTATAAAGACCATAACTTCACAGAAATGTATCACACTTAGAAGCTGTGATCAGAGAGAAGGAGTGAAGGCAGCCAGCCTCCTTACCTGACCACATTCCTCATCAGCAGGAAGAAGGCTTCTCTGGCTGAGCTGCAGAAGTTCTTCCCATAGATGGCCACCTGGTGGAGAAGAGACAGAACACAGCTATCATCAGAGGACAGCTGCTGTTCATACTACTCAGGCTAAAAGGCACTACCTTCACCAACTCACCATGATATAAGCATTACGATTCATGTAGCGTATGACCTTCTCCAAACACCAGAAACAGCATTTCAGACAGTGCATGATGAACCTGGACAGGCTGTTGTCAACGCCTACATGGAGAAACATGTACAAGATCAGCAGTCATAGTAGTATTAAGGGATGTCACCAGAACCGGCACCAAAATTCTGAAAACGTGACCGTACTTATTTTTCTACATTACTATAGGTACCGGGGGATGCAATCCTTCCGGACCTGACGGGCAGTATATAAATGCTGAAGAAGAACGCTGACCAGCAAGGAAAAAAAGCGAATAGCCCTTCATCTTCGTGCACGGTGTTCACTAACGGCTTGGCCGCATTCAGCTTCTGGTTTTACTGTACATCTACAGTGGCAGCGTTCCCAAATACACATGGAACTCCCAAACCACTATGGGTCTGTTTTTCTCTGCCGTTGTCTGTCACAGCTTAGTCTTGCTTTGCCAGACCTTCCACCACAGCGCTGCAAAGGAGGGTCTGGCTAGTCTACACAGCATTCCGGGATGGGAGAAAAACGTGAAAATAGCGTCGGGAAGGAACTTGTTTTGGTGGAACATGTGTACGTTCAAAAGTAGTTTTAGTCGTGCAACAGAAAACTCAGATTGGACAGATAGTCTAGCTAGCTGTCTGGATTTACCCTGCAGAGATCTGAGGAGCAGTTAACCATAATCCTCTTAAATCCACCGGAGTTTAGAATGCCAACACAAAGAAAGAGGAAGGTAATGGACATCCGGCGGAATTTCCAGCTGCACCGGAGCAATCCTGGAAGTGGAAAGTCGTGGATATAGACTTCTGTCACAGAGGAGTGAAGAAACTAGAAAATATTCACATTTAACAAGCTGACATCACACAAGTTTGACTTTTTTTTCATAAAAAAATTACTCAAACCGATTTATCAATTATCAAAGTAGTTGGAGATAAAGTAATTTAATAGTTGACAACTAATCCATTCATCTTTAAAGCTCTTTTATCAATTGCTATGAGCATCAGTCAACACTGAAGCCACTTTTTCAAACTCTTCATACCGTCTGCATTACCACCATGCACCCTAGCCAAACAGTTGATCTGAGCTCTCAAACTCTCCCTACACCACTGCTTCAGCTCTCACTCAGGAAACATCGCCACACTAACCTAAACAGCACTCTTAAGTGGGAGCATTACAGAAAGGAACTTTTATCTTTAAGGTTTAAAAGCTATTTCACATAAATCAGTATTTCTTATTATAGAAAACTTAAGTACAGTCAATAAAGTGAAAATGTGTTACATTTTCACTTTATTGACTGTACTTA